>NW_004955469.1:8178377-8221361 GCF_000276665.1 Chinchilla lanigera
CGCGCCCCCTGGGGACGGCGACCAGGAGTACGTGAGCCCCGATTGGGCGGGAGCGCCCGAGATCCCCTACGAGGAGCTCTGGGCGCACCAGGCCCCTGAGGGCCTCGCCCTGCCGGCCCCGGGCCCCGACCTCATCTCCTTCGGGGCCCCACCGCGTCGCGAGCCCGAGGCGCCGCCGCCTCCCGTCCCTCCCAAGTCCGAGGCGGTGAGTGAGCGAGCGCCCTCCGCTGAGCGCCTACGGTGTCCGGAGTGGGTTGCCCAGCTTTTCAAGGGGACCCAAGAGCCTCAGTCTTTGGGTGAGAGGGTGGCAGAGGAGCGGGGAGGGAGAGAAGGAAAAGAGCCAAAGAGGCAGGGGTATTTGTGGGAAGATGCCAGGGGCGGTGGCATGGAGTGTTGTGGGGACGAAGATGCCTGCAGGTCCCAGCCTCAGAGATTGGGGTGAGCCTAGAACAGTGTTACCCGGAAGATTCCACAGAAGGGAATCCCCCTTCGCACTGGGCAGTGAGGAGAAGGCTCGTGGTAGAGTGAGTCGGGGACATGCGGCTCCCAGCCGGCCCTTCTCACCCGCCCCCGGAGGCGGTCGTGCCGAAGGCCCGAGTGGCCCTGCGCGTGGGGAGACTTTCTCTAACGCAGTCTCGCCAGCATTTGTCCACAGAACCTTCCCCCTGCTCATGACCCTGCCGGCACCACGCGGAGACCATTTGGGGTAGTTGACCTAAGGGATCCGGATGTCAGGTCGCGTTCCTTCCCTTTGTCCCCATTCTCCGTTTTCTTCTGTTTACTCTCCTTTTCCTCCAGAAAGGAAGGTGTCTGCTTATCTGGTTTGGCATCTGCTTCCATTCCTGAATTTGGAGAGCACTAGGAGACAGCGTGTTGTGAGCAGAGTGTGGGTGGATGAGCTAGGCTGGAGGGGGCGGGCAGATTCTTGGTAAAGGCGGCCAAAGTGCCCAGTCCAGACACCCCTCGGCCAGCTGCGAATGGGGGTAAGGGAGTCCCCGCCTGGGGACCAGGAGTCATGACCGTCTTCCTGCAGGTGAAGGAGGAGTGCCGCCTGCTCAATGCGCCCCCTGTGCCTCCCCGGGGTGGCAGTGGCCGGCTGGCGGGCAGCCCCCCTGTGCCGCCCCGCTTCCCCAAGCTGCAGCCTGTCCTCTCGCCCAGCTCCAGCCTGTCCTACTACTCCTCCGGCCTCCAGGACGGGTGAGTCCCTCCCTCCCCTTGGTTCTCAGTTGCACTGAGGGGTGTCTGGCCTGCAGGTTCGGAGGGTGCGGGGCCCCTGTGCCACAGGCAGCAGCTGAGCAGGGCCTGGGGCCTGGGGCTGCCCCGTGCCTTCCTGCCTCAGTGTTTCCTCCCTAAGTGATGGGGACAGGGTGGGAGCCTGGCACCCAGTCCCTCTGACTGGACTCCCATGCAGGAGAGAGTGCTTCTTGCTGTTTTCCATTTTTATGTAATTGAGTTGAATCCTTCCCAGCTGTGTTTTCTGGCCGGGGTGACGTGGTGCTGGAAGGAGGACCAGAGCAAGCTTGGAAGGACTGAGGCTTCGGGGGCTGGCGTGTCACCAGGGTTGCCGGGGTCAGAGTGGAGGCTTCTGACCTGGGGGGCTGTGGAGCGCGCGCTGTCTTGTGTGTGTGACCTGTGGACGTGCCTTCTTGCTCTGCTTATCTGTCCTGTTGTCTGTCTCTGTCAACAGGGCGGGTTCCCGCAGTGGCAGTGGCTCCCCATCACCAGATGCCTATTCCCTGTATTGCTACCCTTGTACTTGGGGAGACTGCAAGGTGGGCGAGTCTTCTAGCCGCCTACCCCCAGGACCCCTGCCCTCAACAACCACGCAGCCCAGCCAGGCCTTACGGGCCCTCACAGAGCCCCTGAGTGGTCGAACCACCTCCCTCTTGGGGGGTGACACCCTGGTCAAGACCTACCACGGCTGCTCTCCTCTGTTGAAGCCCTCTCACCCTCAGAAACGATTTGCTCCCCTGGGGGCTCTCAACCCTTTCTCTGGGCCTGCCTACCCCTCAGGCCCTCCTGCAGCCTCCTCTGGGCCCACAACCACTTCGGGCTCCCTGGCTACCTCCAGCCCGGCACATTCCCCTGGACCAGCCTCACCAGGACGGGCCTATTCTGCTGGTCCGCCGGCCTCACCAGCATCTTCCGAGTGGCAGGAACCGGCCTTGGAGCCCTTGGATCCCTTTGAGCTGGGTCAGAGCAGCTCACCGGAGCCTGGGCTGCTGCGCTGCCAGGAACCCAGAGCTGTGGGGGCACCTGGGCCTGGACCCCGCCTTTCGCCACTTGGCCCCCCCAAGGCTTTTGAGGCCGAAGGTTTGGTGTCAAGGCAGGTGCCCACCCCACTCTCACCAGCTGCTCTGCAGGGGTCCGAGGCAGGAGGAACTCGACTCTTTCTCAGCCAAGGGCGCCTGGAAGGACCTCTTGCCAGTCCCAGGGACGCCTCCTCCTGGCAGCCCCCTGCGGACCTATCCGCGCTGTCCCTGGAGGAAGTTTCCCGAAGCCTGCGCTTCATTGGGCTGTCTGAGGACGTGGTGAGCTTCTTTGCCCGAGAGCGCATCGATGGGAGCATCTTTGTGCAGCTCAGCGAGGACATCCTGGCAGACGACTTCCACCTCACCAAGCTGCAGGTCAAGAAGATCATGCAGTTCATCAAGGGCTGGCGGCCCAAGATCTGAGCTGCCAGCTTGGGGCTGCACTGCTGAGTGCTGGCACGGGGCTCTGGGTCTTTGGGAACTGTATTCCTGGAGGGGTGGGTCCTGCCTGTGGGGAGAATCTCTGCCAGGACCCTGTCAGTCAGTAGCCACTCAGTGATCCAGGGGAGACACACCAGACGCTGCAGGGGACATCCTGTCTTTGCGCAGAGTATGTCGGGAGGGTGGAGGCACTGCTGTGAACTTGGCGTGGTGAGGCTTTTGCTGTGATTCTGGGTTATGAGTGAGTGTGTGTGTGTGTGTGTGTGTGTGTAGGAGACGGTGGCTTTCACAGTATTGGATCACCTTCCCTGCCCTTTGACAGTCCTTTTGCAGCAGATAATCCTGTAGATTCAAATGAGAGACATGGGAAGAAAATGGCCCGTATTTCAAGCACAGATTCTCAAGTGCCCCTCTCTTTGTGCTCTGTGGGCTTTGTCCTACAGCTGCCGCAGCTGGGCGCGTCTTCTTGTTGCTGGGGTGCCTCTCCTTCCCTCTGTGCTCCATGTTGGAGGTGCCTGGCCCTGAGCATGGGTGATTTAAGTACTGAGTTGTGCTCGGCACCTCAGAGGCTGCATCTCTGGGCCCCGTTTCGTGGGCGATGACTTTGGAGTCGTCCAGCTTTGCTGCCGACCTCTCTGGTTAGGGAGGCAGAAGGTCCGTGGCCACCTCTAGTGCCCTAGCTCTTAGCTGTCTGTCCTGTCAGGTGGGACTCAGTCTCCTGACTGCACGGAGAGCAGCTGGACTTAGGATAGTTGCTCCCCAGTCCCCAAAACAAGTAGGGGTTAATCACCCCCATTCCCATCATCTCTTGCCCCCAGCATTTGGTTCTGAGCACTTGGTGTTCTTCCCTGGTTTTCTGTCACTAGCATGGGGCATAGTTGGGACAGACGGCAGCGTGTGGCTTGGGAGACACTGCCTTTCACTCCTGGAGCTCAGTGCTGTGCTGCTGACATGCGTCAGAGATCTTTGTGCCTTTCAATCTTTTTTTTCTATGGTAATACTGGGGATTGACCCCAGGGCCTCATGCATGCCAGACAAATGCTGTACCATTGAACTGCATCCCTGCCCAGCCCTTTTTATTTTTTTTTTTGGTTTTTCTCCGGTACCGAGAACCGAACTCATGGCCTTGCGCATGCCAGGCAGGTGCTTTTGCCGCTGAGCTAAATCCCCAGCCCCTGCCCAGCCCTTTTTAGATTTTCTATTTTGAGACAGAATTGTTAAATTGTCCAGGCTGCTTCAAACTTACGATCCTTCTGCCTCATCTTCCCAAGGAGCTGGGACTACAGGTGTGTGCTACCATGCCTGGCAAGTGTCCTTCAATCTTGAGCATGGTGACCTGGTTAGCATCTAGTACTCTGGTCATTGTCTACAAGCTCCCAACTAGAGCCACACTGCTCATGCCCATTGGTGTCAGGCCCAGAGGGGGGCAGCCCTCTCTTTTGCCTTATCTAGTCTGCCTAGATATTTATTTCCTATCTTTTCTTACAAGTAGCTAAGCCATGCTGGTGCCCTGCCCTTATTCCTGCCCCAGCTGAGGGAGGGAAGTCAGAGTAGAGCACAAAAACTGTGATGCTGAGACATGTGGTTTTCTCACAGTTGGCTTATCGAATCCTCAAGAACTAGTGAAATAAATGCTAGACCACCGAAGATCGTGCAAGAGGAATTCTGGGGGTTGGCTGCTTTTTTCTCTTGGAAGCCCGAGAGGATCAGCAGCGTGTACGCTTCTGGGCAGGAGGGGGCTTTGGGAAGGTGTGTATGTGGTGCAACCCAGTGTCCCTAAAGGCAGCCCCCACTCTCTCTTCTATGAGCCCCTCACTGGCCCCTCAAGAGCCCTCCACAACTCCCGCTAATGTTCTAGTGTAATTTACATGTATCTGCTGTTGCTGAATGGGAAGACCCAGATGGCAGAGGTCAGGCATCAGCTGATACCAAGTTTACCTTCCTGCCTTGTAGAATGCCTGACACTCTCGGAATCCCCCTGCCCCCCCCCGCCCTCCTCCTGCCATATGAACCTGTTCATAGCTTGGTGCAAGGAGTGACTTCTCTGCCTCCCCTCTGGTTGTTTTGAAAACCCCAACTCAGATTCCATGTTAGGGTCTGGTTCCTTGCAAGCAGCTGCGTGTTTAGTGGCACTAGAGCTATTCTCTGCCAGCCAGTCCCTGTGGGAGCTGGGTCTAGGGAAATGCTTGCAAGTGGGTAGAGGCAGCAGTCATCGGTAGTAGTTTAGAATGCAGAGAGTGGTGGGACTTGAATTAGGATTCCACATGCACTCAATGACTCAATGTGGATCCTGCTGCCAGACCCAGTTAGGAGCCAATGCTGTTTACCTCGTGGGCACTACTGCTGCTGAGCGCAAGTGTGAGAACTCTGCACACCAGGGGCCAGGGCCGGGAGGGCGTGGGGCTGGGCGGACTGGCACCCCTTGTGCTGGCCTCACTGTGCCCCTCACCACTGTGCATGCAGCCTGCGCCTTGCATGCTCAGGAACAGGTGCAGAGCTCCTGCAGGGAGCGACAGGGAAACGACATCTCCGCTGCTTCACTCTAACATGCATAAAGCACCCCAAGAAAATGAATGGGTACAAGCATAAAGTAGAGTGGAGAAAGAAGTGCCTTTGGCATCCTGGCGCACACTTCATTGATTTCTCCTGTTCTTGGTAACTGAGTCAGCGTGCTGCTCTGAGCAGCATTTAGGCATCAGGTGCAAGCAGCCATAGGCACCCAAGGCCCTGCTTTCTGGCACCAGTTCCTCTGCTGCTGCCTAGGACTCTCCCAGCACAATCCTACTTTTAAGGCATAGGGCTTTATTTCTGTTCACTTTCTGAAGGAGGGGTTTAAATCAGAGGGTAAGGACAGAAGAAAATGGACTAAGCCAGCAGAGGCCGAGAGTCTGTTTTTTATTGTTATCCTGTGTTTGGCTGGGTACAGAAATGCCCTCACCCCCACTGTCCTCCAGCAGGAACAGAGATGGCTGCAGATGGCTCTTAGCTGCTGCAGTGGGCCTCAGGGCTTACAAAAGAGCACAGTGGGTTCACCTTCCAGCGTGAAGTACAAACCCTAATTCAGCCACACTTCACCAGGAGGAAGTGATCAGAGCTGAAGGCACTTGAATGGAGAAGCAAGCCAAGGCCAGACATGGTCTCCTTCTGCTTCCCGATACTTCACACAGCGCTGGAGAATCAACCAGTGCTGGGGGCAGCTGGGTTAGTGCTGACGGGGCAGGGCGCAGTCTGGTCACTGGTAGAACTTCTTGCTGGGGCTGTTAGCATGGTCGAGGAGCAGCTGGCATGGGGTGAACTGTTTTCCGTAGACAGCCTCGTACTTCCGGAGCCGGTCCACAATTTTCTGGGCACCGTACAAATCCACGAAGCGGAAGGGGCCTAAGTGGAAAAACAGGTCATTGTCAGTTAAAGGAGACAGGAAGAGTGCCAGGCCAGAGCCAATTCCTCAACCTGCAGACCCACCTCCGAGACAGGGGGGGAAGCCGAGCCCAAAGACCGCTCCGATGTCTCCCTCCTCAGGGGTGGCCAGGATGCCTTCCTGCAGGCACATGACTGCCTCGTTCACAAATCGTGTCACCACGCGGTACTGGATGTCTTCGTCAGAGGAGCTGCACACAGGAAGGACAACTTAGCCAGAGGACACGGGGAGGCAGGCAGGATGGGGTGCAGGGGAGAAGTGTGGGTGGATGTGGGAGCTGCTTGACCAGTCAAGACTGCGCCGCCCACTGTGCGGAGGACTCAGCCCAGGAGGACCGCTGTGCCTGTGGACAGGGCTGTCACTTGGCCGGACAGGAAACTCAGTGCCTGCAGCAGGGCCTCGCAGAGGGGCTAATCGGTGTTCCTTCCACCAGCAATGGTCAGGTGCTCAAAAATGACAGAGCTGGGAGGATAAAGGGGGCTGGGATAATCTGTCCTAGCTGCTCTCTGGGACTGTGCCGGGGTGGCTGGAGCAGCAGGGCCTTCCCCAGGTGTGGCCTCCTCTCACCTTGGTGCCTACAGAGCTGAGGGCATAAGCAAGGGCTTTGCCCCTGTGAAGCCCTGTGCCAGTTTCAGGGCGTTCTCTCTGTTCAGGTGACCACAAAGGGAATAGAGAGGGGCGAGGGAGCTTTGGGCTTGTAGAGAAACATCCATTTCCATGCCATTCATCACTCAAATTGACTTACACCTCAGGCTTAGCAGGCAGCTTCAGACTTGCAAAAATACTATCCATGTCAGAGTTCAAATTCTTATTCTTTGAACCTTCCTGGTAGATGTAAAAGCCCTTCCCAGATTTGCGACCTAAAAGAAGAGGAGGTAGTGTTACTATTGCTCTTTATTCCTGGCCAAGAATTCTCATCTCTGCTGGCCTGTTGTGAGGCTCTAGTCTCTTCTCTGAATTCGAGTTTAGGGGTGTTAGCCAAATCTAGCAATTTAGTTGTCATTAGAAGACCTGGCAGAAGCCGGACATGGCGACACCCTCTACACCCAGCCCTCTGGGAGGCTGAGGCAGGAGGATTGTGAATTTGATCCCAGCCTGGGAAGCTTAGCAACACCCTGTCTCAAATACAAAACACACACACACACACACACACACACACACACATACACACGCATACACGCTTTCTGGAGCTTGGCAATCTGTATTTGGATGGAAAGGCCACTTAGGGGAGTTTAAGTATCCAGATACGCAACACCAGGCCCAGGTGGGGCTTAGGATTATGCCAGGGGTGGCTGCAGCAGCAGGGCCCTCCCCAGGAGTGGCCTCCTCTCACCTTGGTGCCTACAAAGCTGAGGGCATAAGCAAGGGCTTTGTTCCTATGAAGCCCTGTGCCAGCTTTAGAGTTCTCTCTAAGCAGCAAAGTCATGCTAAGTGGTGACTTTGCTGTTACTTCCACAGATACAAAACAGGCTCTGGGCAGGTGTGTTTGTCCACCTGACAGAACTTGGGCCTGGTAGTGGCAGAGACCCCAAAGACCAGATCCTTGCCTTTTGCCTGTAATCTATATGCATAATGTAAGAGGAGTTCCTCATAAAATCATTTTTGAAGTGCCCTGTGATTGGTTCTGGGCCTTTGTAGCTCTCTAGCTGCCGGAAGCGACTCAGAGCTTTGTAACTAACTGTGCTGGTCAGGTATCCTTGTGGCTACTCACCCAGGAAGCCCTTGGCCACCATCTGTTTCAGCAGTTCAACATTTCCACCTCCAAACCGCTCCCCAAAGGCTTTGCCTAGATCTTCTGCCACGTGCTGCGCTACATCCACTCCAACTTCATCTGTCAGGGTGGCAGCACCCACAGGAAAGCCAAAGCCTGTGGTCAGGGAATCCAGCTTCTTAGGGTCCACTCCTTCCTGGACAGCAAGTGAAGCAGGGGCCTCAGGGTAAGGCCACTTCAGATTTGCTCACCGTAAGGCTCCCCATCCTAGCCCCAGACACAGCCTAGTGCAAAACCCACTTCTCTTCCCAGTGCTACCAAGCCAGGCTTGGGATGGGTGCTGTTTCACTCAGGGAAGCACAGGTGGAAATTCCGTAACACCTTAAAGAAGTTTAGAGATGAACAAATTACCCACTTTCTTCATGTGTACAATCTCAGTACTAAGGAGATACTGTGGCTGACAGACAGCACCACGACTGGAGGGAGAGATGTCACTACTGCTAAGGAGCAGGGCTGCAGCCAGGTCTGAGTTAAGAGCACAGCTGAAAGGACACCCCTCTTGTCCTGAAAGGAATGACCTAGCCAGCCACGGGTGGGCTGTGTGTGTCTGACCAAGCAGGTCCCTGCCCAGAGGGAAGGCAGAAGCAGCGGGCACGAGCGTTTCGGGAGGGCACTGGCCAAGCAGGAAGGGGAAGCACAGGGAGCCCGTTTAGTGCAGCCTCTGCCTTGTCATTCCCCACTGCCATGCGGGAGAGGCGCGCACCAAAGGCCCTACTGGGAAGAGGCAGGAGTCGTGCATGTGGAGGAGGCCTGACCCTCATGTGGACATCTTCAGTTTGGAGGACTGAGTGGAGGAGCGGGAGAGGTCTGAAGCCCTCCACGGAGCACTCCGCACCTGCAGGATCCGTATGACTTCAGACATCATGGGCGCAAGACATCTGGTGGTGTAGAAGCCAGGTCCATCCTGCCGAGAGAGAGATGAGCTCACTGCTCCCTTTGGCTAAAATGACCTGTGTCTGAAATCCCTTTCCCAGACGTCATTTTGTTTTTAATTTTTGGTTTTTTGGTGATAGCTGGGACTGAACCCAGGGCCTTCCTACTCAGCTTATTTTTTTCTGTTGAGACAGGGTTTCACATTGCTCAGACTGGGCTCAAACTTGTGATCCTCCTACTTCAGCCTTCCAGAGTGCTGGGATCACAGGTATGTGCCACAATGCGCAGCTCATTATTTCAAATTAGAGGTGATTTAAAATCTCAATCAGAAGCTGGGTGTTGTGGGGTATCCTAGCACTTAGGAGTTGAGGCAGGAGGATCGCCGTGAGTTTGAGGGCTATATTATGAGTTCAAGCCCAGCTTGGAATATAAAGCAAGGCTGTCTCAAATAACCCCAAACAAAAAGCAAAACATAAAACCTCCATCAGAATCCTTGATATTAAACCACAGTGGAAGCAGTGTCAGGTAGTCTGGCAGAGCAGTTTTCTGGATGCCTTTAAGGTCCTGCATGGCTAGGAGAACCCAGAGACTCCTACTCCTACCTGTCCCTTGTGGAGACCACCAAGAGACGAAGCTGGGACATTTGCCCCAGAATAGAAATAAGTAAGTCTAGAGGGGGGCTGGGGATTTAGCTCAGCGGCATAAGCGCCTCCCTGGCAAGCGCAAGGTCGTGAGTTCAATTCCTGGTACCAGAAAAAAACCAAAAAAACACCAAAAAACAAAAAACAAACAAACAAAGTAAGTCTAGAGGTACTAGGAACTTTTGGGAATGTGCCACTGTTTCACAGCTCCTTACCTTAACCACAATGATGACCTTGCCCTGCTTGAGACCAACTGCTACAACAGAAGCAGTTGTGTCTTGACTCGTTTTCTCAGTTGTGATGATCTCCAGCAGCTGCATCTTGTCCACAGGAGAGAAGTAGTGCATGCCAATCACCTGGCAAAGGAGCCGAAAGCCAAGAGATTTATGAATGCTGAGGAGGAAAGTGTACACCTCCCTTTTCTGCTAGGAAAACAGTGGGGAGAGAGGTGGCTGTGGCAGAGGGAGACTGCTGAGTCTGGTGGTTTGGTTCTGTGGGTCTCTGATGGAAAGTTCAGCATGTTCAGGGCAAGCTTACTGGGTCCTCCTTTTCCCGCTGCTTCTGAGGATCTTGACCCTACCAAGAGTCACTGCCAAAGCCACAGCCAAAGGCCACACTGCATTTATTGGAGAAGGATGAATGAAGGTTCCACTCATAGTACTGATGCTGATGGTTTAGGTGAGAGGATCCACTTTTTTGGCAAGAGACAGAAGTTGGTTAATATACAGGACTGTCAGACATGTATTTGCCTTTGCACAGATAGGGCTCCGGGAGGAGACTTAAATAACATCTCTCAATAGTCAAATGCACTTCAGAATCATTAAACCAATGATTCCATAGTGCAGTGCTCAGACCATCGGCATTAGCATTGCGTATGATTGCATCGGGATGTTAGACCTATGGACCTCAGACCATTTACAACTGTGTAACATATAGATCAACTGAGTGTTATACAAATTTATCAGCCCCAAAGCTTCTAACCCCTGAACTGTTCTACTTATGTCTAAATTATTAGGACCTGACTGACACTTGGTCACCCTGGGCAAAAGGACTCAGCCTTCACTGACATACAGCTTACACAGAATAAAAGGCATGGACCTTTATGTGTTCTGGTTAGTAGTTCTGACAATGTTTATACACCCCCACAATCACTACTGTAGGCAAAATATGTTCAGATCACTCAGAAAGTTGTGCCAAAGGTGACCACTTATCCTGGACTGCTGGAACTTTCCCACTGTAGCACTGAAGGTCCTGTGTTCCAGGAATGATGCTGGCAAGAGAGTGGAGATGGCTCATCCGCTACCTGTGCACCTGTGGCCTTACTTGGAATATGAATGACATAAGACAAGCAGGAGACAAAAGTTATCTCAGGGGTTGGGTATATAGCTCAGTGGTAGAGAATTTCCCTAGCATGCACAGGTTCCTGAGTTCAATCCCTAGTATCACAAACAGAAACAAAAAACCAACACTATCTCAGGTACCCCGAAGACTTGGACTGCAAAGCACATGGCTTGCTCCATTGCACAGGGAAGAGTCAGATCAAATGAACAGTCATGGACTCTCCTGTACTGATTTTTTTTTTTTTTTTTGAGACATGTCTCACTGTGTAGTCCAGGGTGTCCTCAAACTCATGATCTTCCTGCCTCAGCCTCTTGAGTGAATGCTGGAGTTATGGGAGTGTACAACTGTGTCTGGCTCTTCTCTGTACTGACTTTAAATGCTACAGAGCTGCTCCATGTCCAGACTGTCCACTGCAAAGTGTATAAACAGCTTTCATACTTTTTTGGTGTCTTCCCTCAGAAGCCGAGTATCAGTGTGACTGCTGGCTGTCACTTCTGCATCTGAGTTTTCTCCTGCCCTCCCGAGCCTGCTGCATCAGGGTCCGCATCCTCTCAGCCCTGCTGGATGGTCCTGCACTAGCAAAGCTCTGAGTAGGAGGAGAGACTTTTGCTTTTGGTACGCAGACTTTGCACTGGTAATTTCAGCTGCTTAACATGTTCCCTGTGACTTGAACCACTGAGGATACATGCATGGCTATCCCATCGTACCACTGGATGGGACTCTCATGCAGCCTGATGGGACAGTCATGCGCGTACCACCAGGGGTTCAGAGCCACTCAGTAGTGAGATACGTAACTGTGTTAAAGGCCTTCTGTATTTCCTGCCCACCTCTGGCTGATTCCTACTAGCTGAGGCAGTAAGTAATCCTCTTGAGACCTGAGGTATGGTATTTTTCTTTGAATGACTGAACCTCCCTTTAATCATTATGGTTGGACAAAGGTAACTTTCTCGGCCTCATCCCAGATGCTCTCTGGAAGTGCTTCTGTGCTGGCCCCCTGTGGTCTAAGAAAACCCACAGGCAGACACAGCCCCATTCACCTCGACCCTCCCTTCTTCCACCTGGAGTTGTAACCGGACCTGTCCTGAACAGTCACTAGACTCTGCTCTGTATTTATTTAGGGCCTATCCTTCAATGCCTGACTGTAGGATAAAGGAAGATTTTTATAGTCTGAACTTGAAAAATAATACCCACTGGGGATGCAAATCACCGAGAGCCGCATATTTCAGCTGTACTTCACTTATTCCTGTGTCATACACTGGTGACGGTCTTAGCTTTCCTGGGCCTAGTGTCTGGGAATTGCCTCACCCACTTCGCAATCCACGCTGGCCCTTCTGCTCATGTTGTAAGCCTTACTCAGCCTGCAGCGTAAAATATTTCAGGTTTTTTCCCTATGCTCGGAGTTTACCTTCTCAGGTCTTTTGCTGACAGCAGCAATTTCCTTGATGGGGAGAGCAGAAGTATTACTGGCAAAGACACAGTGATCTGGAATCACCTGCAGGGCAGAAGCATTTAAGAATGTCACATAGGTCTGGGAGATATGACAGAGTCCACAGCAAAGCTAGTGAGTGACACCTGGGCCCAGCCCAGCCTCTCACCCACAACTGCTCAGCCGGCAGCTGCCACTCAGCCAGACACTTACTGGTCACCTGGGGGCTCTGAGTTGGGGGATGTGTTGCCCTTGTTCTCTTTCCCATTCAGCCTTCCGCTAGCTATGGTCTTATTGTTAGAACTTTAAAACAATTTTTTTTTTAGTGTATGTTTGTGATCCACAGTGAATACAGTATACTCACCACAGTGTATTGGTACATACACAAATCACATCTCAGTCCTTTTTACCTCCCCTTCCCTTCCGCTTCTATGGTTTACATCTTAAATGTCCCCATAAAATCTAGTAAGCTTGGAAAGTGACTAGATCAGGAGGGCACTGTACTCATCAGTGGGCTCACCCATGGAGGAATTCGGTAGGTGAATGTGCAGTAGATGAATGGCCTGGTCAGAGGCGGGTCCCTGTGGGCATGACTATGGCTGTATTCTTGACACCGGCTCTCATTCCTCTCTGTGCTTCCTGGCTGCCATCATGTGAGAAGCTTACCTCGGCCAGGCCTTTCTACCATACCATTTCTGCCTGGGGAGTAGCTGACCATGGACTGAAACCACTGACGCTGTGAGCTGAAATAAACCTCTCTTTCTTTAAGCTGTGGATGTCAGGTATTTTGTCCAGCAATGGGAAGTTTAATATGTATGGTCTTTCATAAAGTCACTTAATCCTGACCTAAAGACTGTCTCAGCAATGGGTAAATAAACACTGAAAAGATGGCTCTGAATCAAGTTTCAAGACCTGGGATGGGTGTTAACTCTTGTTCTTCTTTGGACCTGACTCAAGTCTGAAGGTCTGTGACACCTCCTACCTCACATCCACCTGTTACTTTCCCCAGCTCCTTTCCCTCTACATACTACATGCTCTCCTACAGGCCATGGTCTTCTCCTCTTCTCTACCTTCCAGGTTTTCTGTACCACCTCGTCACTCCCTTAACCTTTATGTTCTGCTGTAACTACTATCTTGACTTGTTTGTAGTCTATACTTCTCTTGATTTGATTCAGTCCCTCTTTTTCTTTTCCTGGACCCCTTCCTAACTGCCAAAAGTATCCATTGTGACATTCCCAAATCCAGATTTTCCAAGAGCAAATACCATGTCCTAGTTTGTAAGAGCTCTCACCTCAGTTGTGGGGAGCATGTCCCTTTCCCTGACCTGGCAGTGTCCTCCAAGACCTGGAGACATCCATCACCTGAGTCTAAAAGGTGCAAGACCCTCTGGCACAGACGGGAAACAAATGTACCCAGCTCTTCTGAATTTTCTCCCTCAGCTGAATCTAGCACTATACTTTGATTTTTGGAATGTGTGTCCCATGACTGTACTTCCTCCCTGACGGAGCTTCTTGGGTTTAATTTCTAACCTCTATAGCTTTAGATTTGTGAAGGGCAGAAACTCTCCCCATATGGAAGGGCATCTTCAGAGTACTGCCACCTTCACCACAGCTGCTGCAGACACCAGGGTGCTGCTGAGTCAGTAGCACTCCACCCGTACCACTTCCTAGCCACATTCTCTTTAGCCAAAAGGGTCTGTTTAGCAGTGGTCCTGCCCCATGCCTGGATGACTGCCACTGCTCCTTTCCTTGGCTCGCTCTTTATACTGCACACTTAAAATACTTGATTTGTTCACGTCATCCTATCTCAGGAGCTAGCTATGGAGAGCATTTGGGAGCAGGGCCAGAGTGCATTTCCATGAACAAGCAGGCAAATCCTGCCTGGAGAAACCATCTCCCCCCATATGTTCTTTGCTGCACAGACCCGAAGAATTTTGGTTACAAGTGCGGCCACTCAAAAAAATCTCAAGGCATCTGGCTGTATTCCATGAGGTTACACTTATGTTTGGGTGCCTGATCTCCCACATGAATAAGGATAATGGACCCTGGGTTTAGGTTAATAAACCACTTAATTTCCTTTAGGGTTTAGATTTGACCTTTAAAATGTACAGAGTACATGTAGCTCAGTGGTAGAGTGTTGGGCTAACATGCTTGAGGCCTTGGGTTTGACTCCCAGCAACACAACATGTTAATAAACCCCTTTGTTTGGAAAAGAACAATCCTATGCAAAGAATCATGATTTTCCTGTTGCTCTTTAAAAAAAAAAAAAAACCATCTTAATGTCCTCCACTTGATCCACTGGGCGTTAAGCACAACAGGCTCCTTACCGCTTCTACTTCCTTGAGCACTTTGTGCTTAATACTAAGGTCCTCAAAAACAGCTTCAATCACCATGTCAGACTTTTCAAAATCCTGGTAATCGAGTTGCCCAATCAAGTTGCTGAAGAAAGAGTCCCTTTCAAATGATGTTATAGCTTTCTTCTTCACTTTGTCGTTCAATCTAGAAAAAACATTTCTAGTCAGAAGAGGGGGACACTAGCACTTAGTGCCACTGTGTGTTCCTCATTAGCTCTGTGATTATTATACCACCCTAGTTTGAGGGGGCTGAGCTGCTCAAAAAGGGCCCAAAGGGCTTGAAGACAAATAGTTAAGGGAGGGGAGTAACATTCAAAGAGAGGTTAATTTCCAAGCGCACGTGCTTTCCTCTACAAAATGCCTTTAAACGCCAAACTTACATAAACTGTATCCCTTATAAAACACCTCCCTTTACCATGGTATTAAATAATACAAGAATATAAAACAGAAGAACAGCAGTTCTGCTAATTCTCCCCCTCACAGGGAAATAGCCCAAGCGCGCCCTCCACCACTGGCATTCTCCTTGCTTATGTATCACTATGTCGTTCTCTACCTGTAGTCTGTGGAGGGCAGAGACCAAACTGTTTCTCATATTCTCCAGCCACTTCCCACTCAGCACCTAGTAGCACACTGCACTGATCATATCAAATATTAACTTCTGCTTTCTCCCTTCCCACAGGGAGCTAAGAGAGACTCCTGCTACTCAGTAACGGAGTGCTGTTGATGGCTAAGGAAACCAGGCTCTCTTAGGATCAATCTGACTATACTCTCAGAATAAATAACCTGGAGTTTTCCTCTGAAGGAATTATGAAGCTGAACTCCATTCAATGATTTCCTTAGCCAAATGAGTCAAAGAAGTACCCAATTCAGGTCTTAAAAGGGGGTTTGAAGCTTTTGGTTTCTGATAACCACAACAGCAGTCAGCAGACAAGAGACTTGTCCGAGTACAAAACTATTAGTTGCTCCTGTTTTTCTTTTTTTGAGACAGGGCCTGGCTCTGTAACTCAGGCTGGCCTTGAACTCACTAGGTAGCCCAGGATGGCCTGGAACTCACTCCTGTCTCAGCCTCCCAAATGTGTCCTTTAGGACACTGGTTTGTTTTATAGCAATGGTGCTGCCTTATGTAGCCTATGCCATTTCTGTGGCTTATGGGTCAGACCTTTTACTGTAACTTCTTTTTATCTTGCAGTCATCTGCCGACATGACTGGCCTGTCAGGTCCCGGTTAGCAATATGGGCTCCTCTGCGGACGAGCGATTACAATGTGCTTATGCTGTATAATCCATTTAAGAAATAAAGGCATGAGCAGGATAGTCTATGGGGAGCCAGCTCATCCATCACGTTTGAGCAAAAGGCTGTGCTGCTACCAGCCCCAGTCTGGCCAAGCTGCTGCTCTATTTTCCCTCTGCAAAACTGGCAGCGTGTGTGCAGTGAAAGCCCAGGCGTGGCAGGAGAGGAAGATAGTCCCCTTTATCAATGAACAGGTAGGATGGAGACACTGCAAACCCTCAAGCGTTATGGGCTCACCAGGAAATGACTTGCTTTGTCATGCCAGTCAGGAAACAC
This sequence comes from Chinchilla lanigera, assembly GCF_000276665.1. Taxonomy (NCBI): domain Eukaryota; kingdom Metazoa; phylum Chordata; class Mammalia; order Rodentia; family Chinchillidae; genus Chinchilla; species Chinchilla lanigera. The sequence continues at coordinate 8,194,459 of NW_004955469.1, forward strand.
AAGGCCCAAGAATCCTGATCCTGGCCGGGCCTTGACCCTGCAGTTACCTCACATTCCCTCCTGCCCCAACCTCAGCCGTTTCAAGAGAGAGGGACCTGCTGATGCAGGGAGCAACACCGCAGTTACTGCAAAGTGCAGCAAAGTCCACAGACCCAAGACTTTCCAGTCTGATACCAAAAGTGTAAAACAAATGGTATTTAAAGTATCTACTAAGAAAACAACACAAAACAAAAAAACAAAGAGTCTATTAGAAAAGGTTTCCCCTTCTGCACTCAAAGACTACAGACTCCAATAATGTTAAAAATCCATGAGGCTTGGTGTGGTGGCACATGACTGTAATCCCAGCACTTGGGAGGCTGAGGCAGGAGGATTGCTGCCAAGTTTGAGGCCAGGCTGGACTACAACATGAGCTTAATGCCAACCTGAACTGCATAGCAAAAACTTATCTCAAAAAAAGAAAAAAAGGTCAATGAAAGCTATAACAAAATGAAGTGAAGAAAAGGATTACCATTTCTAGAAAAAAGAACCTACAATGGTAAGAAAACAAAAATAACAACAAATACGCACATGTATGCACACAACCAAACCATGACCCCCACAAAACTCAAAACAAAAAAACAGACAGCGGGCCTACCCTTTGAACACTTGCTGCTGTCCCCGGCCCAGCCCGGCTACCGTAACATCTTTAAGCAGGGTCTTCAGTCCCTTATCCACAGAGACCTGCGCGATGCCAGCTCCCATCAGCCCTGCCCCGAGAATGGCCAGTTGTCTGACAGGAAAAAGAGGAAATGATTTTGGTAAACAATTTTTACTCATTTCAATAAAAGTGGGAGGTTGCCCAAGTTATCATCCAGTGAATCAACTATGAGGTGCTTCACATAATCTTTAGCTATACAAATTTAGCACTAACAATTTTGTTTTCAGTACTGGGGACTGAACCCTGTGCGTGTGAGGCAAGTCCTCTACCTATGCGCTACATCCTGTCCCTTTTATTGTGAGGTGAGCTCTTGTTAATTGCTCAGGTTGGCCTTGAACTTGGGATCTTCCTGCCTCAGCACCCCGAGTAGGTGGGATTACAGGCATGTACCACCATGTGCTTAGATGATTGATTTTGAAGTTGAATGCCAAAATCCATTGTGTCTAAAAGAACTGCTCTTCCCATGAAGACAGAACGATACTAATTTTCAGCTGTGCCTGGAGATCATGAAAACAAAATCAATCAAATTTAAGCTTAAGTCAATACGTGTATTGTTTTCTAAATAAAAGCTAACTTCCAGATTAACTTCTCTTCTTACCTGTTAATTATTTGTTAGTGACTGTACATTTTCTACTGACTTTTCCTTGGCACAAACCCAGGCCTCTATCACCCCACATCTGCACTAGCTCAGAACTCTTCTTGCTGGACTCTGCTCCAGGCCTCCCTCTCTCTCCGGTGCCTCCACTCATGCACATCCTTGCTTTTTTCACCCAACTTCTCGGGGCCACTTGATTTACCCCATGGTATTTTGCAATGGCTTCATCTACACCTTTGCTGTCTTCTCAAATTCTAAGCTTTCTGAGGACCAGAGATCACATGTGATTGTTCATTTTAGTTCTCAATAGGTCTGGAACAATATACTATTTAATAAATAAGTAAAAGGAATTTTACAGCATTACTTCCTCCAGTCATCTGGGAGACTGAAGCAGAGGATCACAAATTTGAGCTCAGGTTGAGCTAGTTAACGGCCTAGTGAGAGCCTGTCTCAAAAATAAAGAAAATACCCAGGTATGATAGCACACACCTATAATCCCAGCACTCCGGAGGCTGAAGCAGAAGAACTGTGCAAGTTTGAGGCCAGGCTATACAGCGAGTTCAAAGACAGTCTTGAACTACATAGCAAGACCATGTCTTACCCTGCGCCCCTAAAGGCTGGGGATATGGTTTAGAGCCAAGGCCTTGGAAGCCCAGGTTTACAGCACTGTAGACCTACATCAGAGCTCTCGAGGGATAAAGTTTTATTTCTAATCATTCTGATTCTTATGTTTGAAAATCATACTCAAATCCTAAAAAGGCAACCTAACTTCAAGTCCCAAGAGCATCTCTCAAGGGCAGCTTCGTAATAATACAAATGTTTATCAGCTGCCTTTTCTTTAATTTCTTCCCCAAGTCAGGTCAACTCTTACTCCATCTTGTTTCTTTTCTATTTAGTTCTGAGTTTTTGAATTTCTGATTTGAAGTGATTTTTGTCTTAACCGCAAATGCTTAACGAAATGTTGCAGGTTCTTCTGCACTGTGGTGGCTCTCGGGGAGGATTTCCTAAGTCACAGTGCTTTGGTTCTTTTCTTATTTGCTTTAATGGATGCTGCCCCTCCCTCTTTGTGCATTTGCTGCACAGTACCAATTTCTCCAGGTGGTTCTGTACACCATCTGCACATAACAGGAAACCTGCATGTAGTCAGGAGGAGCAGGCTAACGTGGCAAACCGGGTTTCTTCATCTAAGAGTACCTTCTGCTGCAAAGTGACGGAACTGACAACATTCTTTGTGTACAAGGAGGGATGGGAGAGAAAAGATGAGGTGGGGTGGAGGTCATGGGGCTTAGGATGTGAAATTCTGCAATACTTTTAATACTCTTGTTTCTTGCTTCCTTTCCTTCTTGTTACAATAAAGTCCCCTCTTAGAAATCAGCCATGGTTCTCTGACTTCTGTTCATGCTCTGCCTGGCGAATAGGGCTTTGCTTTCCTTGTTAATCTGTTTGGTCCTTGGAGAAAGAATGAAGAGATTAAGTTTAGGCGGCCATCGTTACTGTATCTTCCCATCAAATGCAAGGGACTGTCAATGTTAAGTGGAACAGACTCCAGCTGGGCCTCACTGGCACCCATGCTCAGGGCTGGGGAAGGCGTTAAGGTTGTCTTTCAGACTCTATTTGGAAATCAGCCCTCCTGGCTACAATCTGATCTGTCTCGCCCCATGTTCTTATGCATCTAATCTATCTTCGCTTGTAATCTCATTAAAGATGAGAGGACACGGACAGCAATACTGTTAGCTGCTTTTCTTCAGTCCTTCACCAGTAACTCAGCTAGTGCAGGGTTTTTCAACTTCAGCACTACTGATTCTTTGGACTTGAAAATTTTTGTTAGGGGGCTGCCTTGTGCACTGTGGGCTTGGCAGCATCCCTGGCCACTAATATTAGATGCCAGGAGCAACCCTTCCTCCCTACTTGTGACAACCAAAAGTGTTCTCAGATGTCCGCTGGAGGCAGCAACATCGCCCAGGTTGGAAGTACTGAGCTGAAGGAGAGTTTCGGGGCATCAGTGAACTTGAGAAGCTGCAGTGCTTTCAGGCAACAGAACACTGAGACAGGCTTCCAACACAACAAGCCAAGTACAGTCTCCACTGCTTAGGGTGTAAGCTGGAAAAAGCACAAGACTTTACCAATTACAATGAGGCTTTCTGGTTTTTAATGAGGGAGAAAGGCAGGTTCCTAGAGATGGCATTTTAGGTTGAGGGAGAGAGAAGACCACTGGACAGTGTGAAGTGCATGTGGTTCTTTTAGGAAGAAGGACCTAACCCAGACTTCTGGAGGACAGCAGTATGTGACAAGAAAGCTCTACAGGAGTCACCTGGAAGACCCAGAGAAAACTTAGCAAAGGCAGAACTTTCACAACCAAATGTTCTGGTAGGAGGAAAGCCTCTATTGTGATCGGGACACAGGAGGCAGAAATCTGCTTCTGGAGCTCTTCAAAGCAGTCTGTAAGCTCTGCACATAATAAAACTCATGAGGGATTCCCACATAGAGTTTAACTTACTTAACTTCCTTCTGAGGAGTTCCAAATTTATTTTTCTTGCACAGGACTTGGCCATGATACAGTCCCATCAAGGCCTTTGATTCTTTGGTCATTGCAAGCTCTCCAAATTTCTGAAAAGTAAAGGAAAATGAGAAAAGGTAGAGCTTCCTGGTCTAGGTCAGGGGTGGTGAACCTGTGGCACGCATGTTATTGTGTTTTTCTTTTAAGACAAAAAGTGTTATTGTGTGAGTTGTTTTTTCTAAACGAAAACCTCAGTATTCAGGGCTAAGGCAGTGTTGGGACTTTGTGGTATCGTCTCTAAAAGGTTCGTCATTACTGGTTTAGGTGATGTGGTTTCCTCTGGTTCACTTTTCTCTGAAGAGCAAGGGTAAAGCATACAGCGCCTTAGTTCCTCAAAAGTCCCAACGGTCTCAGCCAAGTCCCTAGGCTGCCGAAATCTATCTTCTGCTGATGCGTCACTTCCTTACTACTCTTATCTAGAGTTCTTTAAGAACACTGCTTTGGAAAAAGGCTTTGTACATATGCAACCAAACTCCTGAGTTCTTTACAGCAGGAGTGGGAACTTCTGTCATAGAACTGGAGTTTTGAGGCTGAAATGGGCCTTTGTGACTGTCTCCACCACCCCTGTGGATTAAAGACAGGAAAGAAGAGGCCCAGAGATGATATGGGACTGTGCTCTAAGTCAGACTGCCTCAAAGCATCAGAAATGCAGTGTGAACCCAGGCAGACTTTTAACACCAGTTCTTTTTCCACTGTAGCAGGGTACCCACAGAATATCTTTTTTTTTTTTTTCCTGATCTTTTTGAGACAGGGTCTCACTATGCAGTTCAGGCTGGCCTTGCGCTCACTTTGTAGTCTAGGCTGCCCTTGAACTCGTAGTGATCCTCCTGCCTCAGCCTCCCGAGTGCTAGGATTATAGGCATGAGCCACCAAACCTGGCCCCCACAGATTACTACCACTTTAAAAAGTATCCCGACACTTATGGAGATTGAGTCTCAACTTTGTGGTTAACTGCGTAAGATCTAGAGTCTAGGTTTGAATCTTGATTCTGTTATCTCCCTACTGCAAAGATTTCTTCATCCTTAAAGTAGGAAAACCAATATCTCTTTTATGGTATTGCTGTGGGGATCAGATGAGAACACTATGAAAATTACTATTAATATTATTACAATGTACTAGTAAGATTGCATGTTACAAATAGTATTTCCAAGAAATGCTGGGCATGGTGGTGCACACCTGTAATCCCAGCACTTGGAAGGCTGAGGCAAGAGGGTCATTGTGAGTTCAAGGCCAGTCTACACTACAGTGAGTTCAAGGTCTGCTGGAACTACATAGTGAGACCCTGTCTCAAAAAACCAAAACTAAAACCAAGACCCAAACCAAAGGAGGAATCCTTTCAATAAAGTTCCTCTCATGCCCTAGTAGAATCTGAAATAAGGTTCCACAGAATCAATGCTTTAATTTTACTATAGCATGTTTTATTCCAATACACCTGTGATTTTCAAATTGTGGTTAAAGATCCATCAGTGGTCATGAATTTAGTGGGATATGATAAACACTGTATTTAAAAGAAGTAGAACAGAGTAACCTCTTTGTATCCATGGAAGACTGACTAGTTTCAGGGACCCCTGATGACACCAAAATCCACAAATGCTCAAGTTAGATAAAATATATTTGCTTGTCTTTCTGTACATTTTAAATCTAATGCCATAAATTTAGTTGTTGCACTGTACTGTTTAGAGAATAACAACATGAAAAAAGTCTGTACATACGCAGTATAGGTGTGATATTTTTTTCCTCTGAACATTTTTCTTCTGGGGTTTGAAGCCAGGGTCTAGTACAAACTCAAAAAGTCCCCTGCAACTGAGCTATACCCCAGCCTCCGTCTAAGACTTTTTGGTCTTTAGTTGGTTGAATCTTTGGATGCAGAACCTGTGGATCCAACTTACACAGAAAACACTGAGGACAGTGCACAGTGAGGGCAATTACTGCTTTGTCAACTGCAAGCTTCAGTGTGTCTGTAAATATGTACATGTATATATGTTATGATTTTTTAAAAGATCAGAAATGCTTAAGGAACAATCTAGTACTAGAAATAGTTGTCTGGAATCTGTCCTGAGCTCCTTAGACCCTTTTTGTTCTATTATCCTATTACTGAATTTTTCAGAGACTGGTTAAAACTTAAAAAACAACCCAAACTAGCTAAATGTGCAATGTCGCCAACTTGTTAGAAAAGTGCAAGGGGTGAGACTGGTTCTCAAATCCCTCCTGTCTTTGTCTTTGAGTAGGAGACATTTCATTTTCTAATTCACTAAAAAGAGGCTAGGCTTCAATATTTCATGTAAAAAACTTTCCTACCAAGATGTTCATTTTATCACAACAAAATCAGCTCTCGAGTGGAGAACAAAACTGTCCAAATGGTTCACTCTGAAAGAATCCAAACTCTCCTCCTGTTCTTTCTAGTTTCAACCTCACCACAAAAAGTGAGCTCCTGTTCCCAGAGATTAATCATAACTGGAAGAAAAAAACTTTTACCAGGTTTTGGATATTTTTCTTATTTTTTTCAGCATTACACAGAATATTAGATCTTTAACTACCTTGTAATCTGTAATAAAAAATTGGAAGGAAATAACCGTACCTGTGACTCAGCAAGATAACCAGCATCACTCCCTTGTTCGATTCCAGTCTTTACTGCCTAAAAAACACGGCAAGCACTTGTTTAGTGTTGGAATAGCTTGGTGAGATGTACCACTAACGCTGAATGAAATGACCAGCACTGTTAGACTTCAAAGAGTCAGTCAAAAAAGAGATGAGGACTGGGTGCCTGGCTGCTCTAGGAAACTGAACTTTTCGTCTCTGCACCCAGCATGAAGCAGAGGTAGAAGGAGAGAGAAGGCTTATGTACATGACACATCCAGCTCCCTTCCTTTTCCAGAGACAGGCAGACCCTCAGCTTCCACTTTCAGCCCATTTTTCTCTACGCTTTCTTCCTCAGAGGCATGATCCTAGTTTATCACATTAATCAACTCTATGAAATTCAATTTTGGCCCAGGATAAGTGCTACCCTAGGTACAAAGACAAGTATAAAAGACAAACAATCCCAAACTCAATCATCATTATGGAAATGACAAAAAAATTTACATTCTTAATTTAACTTCTCTGTCTCAACTACTATTATTGTAACTTCCTGTGATATCTACTCTCAGGCCATCTAAACTTAACTCTTAATCTCTTTGGCAAGTTTCTTGCTGCCCTTACACTTTGACTGTCATATCTCAGTTACTCAAACTTCAAGCTAAGTTATTAATAGTGCTGGCTAATTCACTGCTCTACTTTTGTTTCTCTTTCCGTTTTTACGCACTTCCATGGGAATGGATGTCTATAGTCTCTACAGGACAAAGGGAAATCCGTCAATTCATTATTGCCAGCCTTCCACACCCTAGCTTTCATCTGTTTTTCTACAGACCGATTCACTATTCACTATTCATAGAAGTTGGTCTCTTTAAATGCTCCTTGAGGAACCTCATACGTTGGAGCTTCCATAACTGCCCAGAATGCCTATCCTGCCACACCGCTTTCTCTTCACCCACTCCCTATACACTTTGGGGGCTCAAGTCCCCCAGGAGGCTCTTCCTGATCACACTGGCTCCCTTCTCTGTCCTCTTAGCATTTTCCTGTCCTAGTAACCTGGCATTAATCTTATGCTGCTTTGTGTCTCTTACATTGCTGTTTACATTACCACGAGGGGATAGCTAATCTCCCCAGCCCCAACTGTGAGATGAACACAGGTAGGCGGTCATGTTTCATACTTTAATTTCATTTTTTATGGTGCTGGGGCTGGAACCCAAGGCTTTGCACATGCTAGGCAAGTGTTCTACTACTGAGCTACATGCCCAGTCTATGTTTCATATTTTATGTAACTTTATGCCTTCCACTCATAATATATTTGTTGACTGATACATTCTCTAATTTTGAAGTCTGATTATGTGCTCTCTTAAACTTGGACTCTCCATACTGAAGAGTTACATTCTGAGGTCTACTAGAAGAGGTTACTTCAGCTCTGCGACCATTTTAATCACCCTCCTTGAGCTACTCCAAACTTCTCCACATCCTTTCATGTTCTTAAAAATTGTAGCAGTGGGGAAGACTCTGAGGGGCTTTAGGTACTGACAATGCTTTTGACTAATGACAGAATTCAGCCATCAATTTTGTGTCAACTGCCTCTTAATGCGTAATATTTTACTGGCTTAGTCATGCTGATGTTACTTAGGTTCCTTTCTTGCTTTCTTACTGACAGCTTTAAAACTGGAAAACCAATAAGTATGTCTAGCACTATTTTCCCCAAACCTAACACTTTATATGAGTCCTTATAGCTTGTTATACTCTTTCCTTATGTTAGTGTGTACTTTAATGGCAGAATTAAGAATTTTAGTACTGACATGCACGGTCAGGATGGCAGCTGGGTACTGCTCTACAGAAGGGCAGGGCATATGAAGAAGGCAGGTGTAAAGGGTGAGACTCACATCAATTATTTTCAGAGGTGCAGGATAAAGGCCTTTGGTCTGCTTTTGCACTTTTTCTTCCACTTTTTTGTAAACCTGTTGCCTGACAAATGGGATACTCATGGCATATGACGTCAGTTCTGGAAGGTAAAATGCTTTTTTAGACACCTACTGGAAAGAGCCTGGCTTCTCTTGTTAGTTTGTTCTATGAACGCCGTAAAAATGCAGTAATTCCAGATATATAAAAGAGCTGCTCTTTATTTTAATACACACATCTAAATGTCAACCAATGCATTGTTTAAAATATACTTTAATTGGTTAATAAATGTTAAAGCTAGGCCTTGGGTATATGTGGGTTTATTACATTATTATAGTTTCTTCTTTCATATTAATGTTTAAAATTTTCCAAAAGAAAAAGTTTAAAAAATTATTTTAGCCAGGTATGGTCGTACAAACCTATAATCACAGCATTCAGGACGCTGAGGCAAAATTGCTGCAAGTTTGAAGCCAGCCTGAGCTACACAGTGATTTTAAGGCCAGCTTGGACTGCCCACTGAGACCCTGTCTCAACATCCCTCACCCCAAAGATTTTAACTAGCTTAAGGACTTGATCCCATAGCAGCTTTGTGACATCCCTTAAGGTTGACCTTATACTTAGAGTAAATAACACATGTACTTCTTCCTTCTTTTGAATAGCAAATGCAACTAAATGTGTAAGAAAGAAGCTCTGTTCTTTTTCTTTTTTTTTGTTTTTTTTTCTGGTACTGGGACTCAAACTCTCGACCTTGCACTTGCCAGGCAGGTGCTGTGCCGCTGAGCTAAATTCCCATACCCCAGAAGCTCTGTTCTTTAACAAGACACTTACTTTCTACCAATCCCTTGTCTCTCTTTGGTGTGATCTTCTTATCAGCTAGTCCTTTGGCAAACGTAACTGCAACTTCCTCCAGGTATTCAATTGTCCGTTCCTCTGGAGGTTTTACTCCTGGTCCTGTAAAAATGATTGCAGCAGACTGAATGCAATGACCTTATATCAGTCCCATGCAGGCAAAACCTAGGCATGCCAAAGCCAAAGACTCCAGCATGACCTCCCACTTTAGACCAGAGACGGGCGGCTGGCAGTCACAAATTTGGACTCCCAAGAGGAGACCAGTCCTGAGCAAGAGTGTGAAGTGTGCTCTAGGCAGAGAACAAGGACCTTTTGGCCTGACTACCTCTTCTGTAGGCTGCAGCATGTCTTGCGGCCAGCACTCTCACTGCAAAACTGGGGGGAAAATGAATAAATGATAAATTCATTTGTAAAGACAGTGACGGCTGAGGAGGCACGAAGCCCACATAAACCAAAACTCCAGAGTGGGAAAAGCCTATCTCAGGTGAACTGGTGACCGCTGCTTGTGTCTTTCTGAGGGTATGTGATGCTCTCGGGTATGAGCTGAAGACCAGACTGGGCTCAAGCTGAAGGATGGTACTGTGGGAAAGTAAAACATCAGAATTTTGGTGCCACGTGCACCAGAACAGAAGCCAGAAGAAACCACATGGAAAGCTAGTTTCCGCCCGTGAATGTTTTTAGAGTTCCAAGGTGGCTTAGTGGCTGAAGAGATGGGGTCAGAAAGTCAGGGTGAAATCTCAGTGCCGTGATGTTTAGCACACAAAGTGTTTCTTTGCAGAAAGACCTGTAGCAAATATGCAACTGGTTTCCCACTCAAGGACTGGGCCAGAGTTTGACCAGCAAGACAGATGCAGGAGATGAGAGTAAAGTCTGGGCTGTGGTGTAGCCATGTAGAGTAGATTACTACATAGCAGGAGCTACACAGAAAGGATCTAGACAGCGAGGCTCCTCCAAACTCTAGGTTGGATTAACAGCAGATTTCCTCTGAAGATGAAAAGATCAGAAAATCTGAATGCTTGGCAATAAAAAAATCCTAAACAAAATCACACTGAAAATAGCTGACACAAAGCTTCATTTTGAGACAGTATCAAGTGATCTAACATATGTGAAAGTGAAATTTCTGCAAAGGGGTGAGGGAGTGATACAGTTGGTGTCTGAATGTCCGGCCAAAGCCTCATGCAGTCATGGGGCGGGTTTCTACAGTTTGACCGATTCATGGCCCAATATTGGAATACTGGATGTGAGTCTACCCCTGCCCTGGGGCAGGTAGTTTGCACACAATGTAAGGGAGGGAAAGAGGCTGCTTACACTCTTCCCTTTTTGCTCTTGTTGCTTTTATTAACTTCCGGGGCCACGAACTGTTGCCCTCTGCTGTGTGCCACCCTGCCCTGGAGCCAACCAAGTATGGACTGAAACCTCCATAAACTATAAGCTAAATAAGCCTTTTCTTCCTTAATTCTGGGTGTCAGGTATTTTGTCTGAGCAATGAGAGAAAAGTAACCAAGAGAGGGAGTCAGAAAAATATTTGAAGACGTAATAGCCAAAGATGTTTTCAATTCTGATGAAAACAAAAGCCAATATACTCATGTAAAACAAACACTAAGAAAACCTCACACAAAGGGATAACATAAACTGCTAAAACCAAGCCAAGGGTGGTGACACATGCCTTAATTGCAGGACTTTGGGAAGCTGAGGCAGGAGGGTCACAAGTTCAACTCTAGCGTGACTGACTCAGATGGGGGGGTCACTGGGGATGTAGCCCTCAGTTCAATCCCCAGTACTAACACCCCTCAAAAACTGCTGAAACTAGTCAAAAAGGGAAAATTTGAGAACAGGTAGGGGTTTAGGAGTGGGAATACTTCATATATAGAAAAGATAAAAGTAACAATAATGTTTTATCAGGAGATTATACAAGCCACAGCACAATGGAGACATCTATAAAGTACCAAAAGAAAAACAACAGCAATCTAGAATTCTTTACCCAGCAAAATACCTTTGAAAAATGAAGCTGAAATAAGGACTTTGTTAGGCAAATGACAAGATACAAGAATTAATTGCCAGCAGGTCTACACTATGGAAATGGTTAAAGGAAGCTCCTTAGGTTTGAGGAAAACCAAATCAGATGGACATCCAGATCTACATAAAAGATGGAGTCCCCAGACACAGTGAATATGAGGGCAAATGTAAAAAATACCTTTCTCATTTTTTTTAATCTCTTTAAATAGTAATTTTCTACAAAAAATGTCAATATATTGAGGAAATTGTAACATGCAGAAGTTAAATGTATAAAAAAAGTGTAGAGGCTAGGGAAGAGGGAAAGTATTTTTTTAAGGTTCTACACCACATATGAAATGATAAATCATTTGAAGACAGACTATGACATGTTGATGCTGTATACTCAAAACCCTAGAGCAGTGATGGCGAACCTTTTAGAGACTGAGTGCCCAAACTGCAACCCAAAACCCACGTATTTATCACGAAGTGCCAATACTGCCACCAACCCTGAATATTGAGGTTTTACTTTAGAAAAAACAACTCTTTACATCAACACCTTTTGTCTTAAAAGAAAAGCTCAATAACACACATGCCACATAGGTTTGCTACCTCTGATCTAGAGCAACCATGAAAAGGAAAAAGCAAAGCAAAGGGCCAGTCATGAAGCTAAAAAAATGATTAACCCACAGGAAAGCAGGAAGAAAGGACAGAAGATGGAGCAAAGACGCAACAAGTAGCACTGAATGAAACTGAAGTGCCAGAACTCGCTTGTGTGGAGGAAGCACAAAGGAAGGTATCAGAAGTCTTATGGAAATGAGAATGTCAGAACGGATTTGTCACACAGGACCTGCTCAGTCACCCTGCCAGTGTTACAGGACACCTCTCACTACTACTTGCAGAGATCAGTTTGTGAGGGGAGGCCTGGAGCCCTGGAAAAGCTGTGTGGTTGAGCTTTTCTTGGTAAGTCAGAAATTACAGTGGGAATTGCTATCACCAACCAGGACCCTTGAACGCAACAGGGACAATGGGATCCCAAAGTGGCAGGGGCCAGGTAGCAGCACTTAACTGCCAAGTGAAGGTGGCATGGTTACCAGCAGGGGTAGTAGAGCCAAAGCAGTAACTGCAATAGTCTGACTTGTGGAGCTCTATGGCACTGGCTAATGCATCATGGTGTTCCTGGAAGAGAAACATGGGTATTCCATTAAATTCTTATTTGTTCTATACAAGCGGGATTCCAGGTCTAGCGAATGGAAGTGTAACTTGAGTTGCGAGAGGAGAAGGGAGAAGGGGAGGGGAGAGGAAGAGGGGGAGGCAGAGAGAAATGGCTCTAATTAATTAATTCAACTAATTCCCAGAAATAAGCCAATTCACAGACCCAGACTCCCGAGTGAAGGGGAAGCTGAGTCCCCTTGAGGAGATTTTACTGTTTATCTTTTTCCGAGTCTTCCAAAAGGGATACTGGTCATGTCCCTTGGGGAAAGGGAATTACTGTAATAAGATTTTCTGGGGATTACTTTACACTGGCTCCGAGCTGACAGTAACTCCAGGAGATCCAAATATCACTGCTGTCTGCCAGAGTAGGGGCTTTGGAAGTCACATGATTGATGGGGTTTTAGGCTCAGATCTGTCACAGTGGGCTTTACAGGCCCCCGAGCCCGTTCTGTGCCCACCTCCCCCACTCCAGAAGGTCTACGTGGATCGGGCGTTCTCAGCAACCAGCAGCAACCCGGTATTAGTTCCCTGACTTGGTGAGTAAGGACTCTTAACACTGGGAAAGCCCAGGTGAAAGCCCTGGGAACTGCCTGGACCTCAATACAGCACGGCAAAATTCCACAGCCCTACCGGGACCGCAGAGATCAGTGACATCATGAGCACAGGAGGCGATTCCTTTGAATCTCCTTTCAAATTGCCTATTTTGGCCTGTGTAGAACAGAGACCGATCTTGTAGAATGACAGTGATTATCATAAACTTAATCTTGTGGTAACTGCATTGTAGCTGGTGTTCCACATATGATTTCCTGCTTGAGCACATTGACACATCCCCTTGTAGCTGGTCCTCTCTATGGTTACTGACTGGGCAAAGGCTTTTTTCTTGATACCTGCTGATACAGATCACCAGAGCTTGTTTGTAGCTGGCACTGTCTCACCTTTGGGTGGGTATACAACTCTCCAGCCATATATCCTAATTCAGTCCCCTTCCACATGCTGGTTCATTACAGTGATGATATTTTGCTGAATGGATCAGGTGAGCAGGAAGTACCAACTACTCCAGACATTTTCGCAAGATAGCTGAGTGAGAGAATGGGAAATAAATTCCTTGAAGTATTCAGGGTCTTCTGCCTTACTGAAACTTCTAGGGATCCAGTAGTAAGGGATATGTTGCTATATCCCTTTTAAAGTGAAGGGTAAGTTGTTGCATCTGGCGCTCTTGCTAAATGAAAACGGCACGACATCTGGTGGGCTGCTCTGGCGTTCTGAGACAACGCATTACTCACCTGGGTATACTACCAAGTAACTGAAAAAGCTGTTAGTCTGAGTGGGGCCCAGGCCCTGCCATTTGGGGGATGTGACTCAAACCTGCCAGTGCTGGAAGGATCAGGGCCAGACAGATGTTTGGAGTCTTTAGCAGGTACCTAAGGTGAACACAGTGCAAGCCTTAGGATTTTAGAAAATTCCTGCATGAACAGTCATTCTCTTTTGAAAAATAGTTTTTGGCTTTTAGTGAGCCTTACGAGACTTAAAGCTTAACTATGGGTCATCAAATCGCCAGGTGACCCGAGTGATCATGAGATGTATGTCACCGGACCCACCGAACCACAGCTGGGGCGCACAGCAGCACCCAGCACTCAGCACTAAGGATACTCAGCTTCAACAGATTCTAAAGGCACAAGTTGCAGGTGGAAGTGGCCGAAATGTCCCTAGGCTCGTGCCCTTCTTTCCGTTAGCCTGCACCTATGGTCTCACTGAGACTCCCTATGATCAGCTGACTTGGGAAAGAGAAACTCTGGCCTGGATTGTACACAGTTCTGTGTGACATACAGGCTGCACTTGGGAGTGGACAACTGCTACACGATAGTCCCTCTCTGAGACATCTCTGCGGGACAGTGGTGAGGGACAGCCTCCAGTGGGAGAAACGTCAAGTAGTGTACCTGGTTTTTCATTTTGCCTGGAAAGAAAAATAGCTAGGAGTCTACACTGACTCATACGCAATGATCAGTGGTTTGGCTATATGGCCAGGAATGTGGAAGGAACCATGGTGACAAGGTATTTGGGGCTGGCTTGTGTCCTCTCAAAATCTGTAAGTTGAAGACCTAACCCCAGTATCTCCAAATGTAACTATATAGGAGATAAAGCATTTAAAGAGGTAATTAAGTTACAAAGAGGCTATGGGGTGAGCCCTAATCCAGTCTGGGTTGCATGAGAGGAATCTGGATGCAGAGACACCAGGATGTGTGCAAACAGGAAAGACCACGTGCAGACCCTGAGAAGGGAAAAGGCAGCAAGGCAAAGAAAAGAATCCTCAGAAGGAATGCAAACTGCTAACACCTGGCTTCCAGAACAGTGAGAAATTTTTTTGTTGCTGTTGTTTAAACCACCTATCTGTACTATCTCGTTAGAGCAACACTAGCCAATGAAATACAAAGACATCTGGGGAACAGGTATGTGGACAGACCTCTCTGAATAGGCAAGCAATGTAAACATATTGTGGCCTATGTAAATACTTACCTATGAGTGATTTCAACTGTCAAGAGGATAGGCTGGCCAGTTCTATGCACTCTACTGTGTTTTCCCCCAGTCATTTGTGTCACTGTGCTATGAATGAAGTGGGCACAGAGGGAAGGTATGCAGGTTACTCATGAGCTTAGCAGCAGGACCTGGCTACAGCCACTGTCAAGCGCTCAACCGGCCAGCGGCAGAGACAACACTGAACCCCTCACATGGAGACTCCCCAGGGTGATGTGGCAGCTACCTTGGCGGCAAGCTCATTACAGGCACTGCTGCTGTCATAGAAAGCAGAGTAGGACAGACGCTGGAGATTTGCCTTCTTGGCAGACAATTCTTCTAACAAAACTATCACTTGTGGGCTTAGAGAACTTTTACCCTCCATTGTGGTATTCCACACAGCGTTACTTCTGACAAAGAAACTCACTACACAGTAACTGAGCTGCAGCAACAGGGGCTCTGCCCAGGAAACGCACAGGTTCTACAATGCTCCCTACCACCATGAAGACCTGGCTTGACAGGATGGTGGCACCGACTTTTGAAGACTAAGTTACAGTGCCACCTAAGTGGTGGTATTTTGCAGGGCTACATCAAGGCCCTGCAGGACTCTGTATTTAAATCAACTTCTTTTTTTTTTGTTTGTTTTTTTTCTGGTACCGGGAATCGAACTCACGACCTTGTACTTGCCAGGCAGGTGCTGTGCCACTAAGCTAAATCCCCAGCCCCTAAATCAACTTCTAATACACAGGATTTATGGGTCCAGGATTCTGTACTAGCATGTCCCATGATTAGTCAGTGGAAATCTACAACAGTCAGCTCCACACAGGACTGCTACTGGCCCAGACCTTTCATCACTGAAGGTCTCCTTGCTAGGCAAAGAACCATGACCAGCTGAGGTACTTCCTGAGGGCAAAGTGAGGAGGACATGGGTAGGAGAAATACTGCCCTTCCCACAGCACACTTGGTGTGCAGCCAGCATGTCTCAGTCTCTAAGGGAAGAACAGTCAAGGATTCCAGTCTCCTGGGCTGCCTGTGCTCTCGCAACTATTCCACTCCTAGCCCAGCCAGGGGCTAGGTCTCTTTACATGGGGCTAAAGGTCAGGGCCTTCCTATTAAAGGAGGAAGGTAGTACAAAAGACACTTTCCCCACTCCCAACTGACCCTTCTCCCATGGTCCAGAAAGCTATGAGGCTTTGGAGCATGGCTTCTTCAACAGTGAGATGATGTCCACTTATGTGTAGGCCCTTGAGCCCCACCCCCTACAGGAAAATGGAACCAGGAGGAGGAGTCAGTGCTTCCTCCAGGTTTAACCTTCTACACAAAATACTGAAGTACTGTAGTTATCTTTTTTTTTTTCTTTTCGTGGTACTGGGGATAGAACCCAAGGCTTTTGCACTGAGCTATATCCCCAGCCCTTTTTACTTTGTACTTCGATACAGGGTCTCTTTAAGTCATTAAGTTGCCCAGGCTGGGTTTGAACTTCTTGCCTCAGCCTCTCAGAGAGCTGGGGTTCTAAGCCTGTGCCACAATGCCAGAGGGAGGTGATTACCATTAAAGGTGTCAGTTATTTTCATTTTGGGTTGTTCCTTTAATTGGCTACTCTGACACTTGACAGCTCAGCCCTCTGTCTAAATCAGCTGAGCATTAGACAGAAATACTTACTGTACTGGTTATATTATTTTGTTATGCATGTTTGTGTGTAATTAACCAAATATTTGTGTTTTCTTCTCTATCTCCTTATCATCTAAAACACATTAACCGTTAACTTTATTATCACAGCATTTACATTACGGAATATTACGGAAGAGTGAATTTCACCAAAGGCTGCAAGTTTTGTGTTATTCTGGTTGTATTCAGGACGGCTGCATTACGTTAAGTGAAAGTAAAACAGACTGCTACTGTCTACTTGGGGATTAAGTAGAGTCTGAGATGCTCATGGGTGTCAGACTGAAAGCGGGTGGACTGTGTTAGTCTCTGAATGCATCAACTTGGCTAGATCATCTAGGTGCTGCTCTGAAGATATTTTATAAATGTGACTACAGGCCATAATCACCTAGTAAATCATGAACATCAGAAATGAAAGAGAACACCAGGCTTGGTGGCACACATTTGCAATCCCAGCACTTGGGAGGCTGAGGCAGGAGGATTGCTGCAAGTTCAAGGCCCACCTGGGCTACAAAGTAAATTCAAGGCCAGCCTAAACTACATAGCAAAACCGTGTCTCAAAAAACAAAACAAAAAAAGACATCATTACTTGATACAAAAGTATTAAAACAAGGTAAGCGTGCACTCTGGGAGCCTGAGGTAGGAGGATTGTAAGTTTGAGCCCAGCCTGGGCAACTTAGTCAGATTTTGTCTCAAAAAATAAGGGAGTCAGCTGGTCATGGTGGCACATGAGAGAAAAGAGAAAAGGTAAAATTTAATACGCATTCCTAATAAATCATAAAAACAGAGCTTCTTCAACGAGATAAAGAGCATATATGAAAAACCTACAGTATAGCTAACATTGTACCTAATGGTAACATTTCCACCTAAAATTCATAACAAGTTAGTAGCTGCTTTCACCATTTCTACTCAGTATTGTACAAAGGTCTTAGCCACTGTGGTAAGTCAAGAAATAAATACCATTGAGACTGTAAAGGAAGAAGACAAACTATGTACAGATAACATAAAGAAAATCCTTAGAAAAGCACCCCTCCAAAAAAAACCCAAAGTCAAAGCAAAACTAAGAAATTTCTGCAAAATAACAGGATGTAAGATCTATGTCCAAAAATCAACTGCATTTCTACATATATTAATGGGAAATGAAAGTAAAAAAAGCTTAACTTAAGCTTAACTTTTTTTAAGGTAAGCCTAACTCAGTCATAGAGTATGAGTCTTTCCTCGGTGAAATACCTTGGCACCTTGGTCAAAAGGTGGGAGCATAACTCAGTCATACAGTACAAAGTTAACATGCAGGATGCCCTAGGTTCAAACTCCGGTGTTACAAGCCACAACAAAAACTGTACAAAATGACTTAAAAGTATCAAATATCTAAGTATAAATTTAAAAAATGTGTTCAAAGCCAGGTATGGTGGTGCATGCCTATAATTCCAGCAACTGAGAGGCTGAGGCAGGAGGATCGCCGTGAATTATGAGGCCAGCCTGGGTTACATGGTGAGATCCTATCTCAAAAAAACCAAACCAAACCAAAACAAACCAAATGAAACCAAACGAAACCAAATGAAAAATGCGTTCAAGAGCTGTTCATCAGCCAAGCGTGGTGGGGCACGCCTGTAATTCCAGCACTCAGAGGCCGAGGCAGGAAGATTGCTTTGAGTTTTAGGACAGCCTGGGCTACACAGCGAGACCCTGTCTCAAAAACATACAAACAAACCTGTTCATCCAGAGGTATAAAACAATGCTGAGAAATTCAAGACTTCAATAAACAGATGATTTTGATGAAATGACTTTTAAAGATGTCAGCTCTCCCTAAATTGATAAATTTCAATGCAAGTCCAATCAATTGCCCTAACAGTTTTGTAGATATGAACAAGATGATTATAAAATGTATATGTGAACACAAAGAAACTATTATACCCAAAATAATTGTGGAAGAAACCCAAGTTGAGGTCTTATAATGTCTGATTTCACAATTTACTATAAAAAATACAATAATGAAGACAATGTGATAGTGGCTAGGAAATCCAGATTATTGATCTAAACACACAAGATCAACTGATTTTTGACCAAGGTGCCAAGGTATTTCACTGAGGAAAGAGTCATCTTCTCAGCAAATAGTACCAGAACATTTGGATATTTATATGCAAAAAGCAAAAAAAGACTCTCAATCATTACTTCAAACCACATACAAACATTAACTTGCAATGGAGAGCAGGCCAAAATGTAAGAGTCAAAACTAGAAAACCTCCCGAAGAAAGTATAGGAGAAAGTCACGGTACTCTTAAGTTAGAGAAAATTGTTGCATATCACATATTTGATAAAGAACTTGTATCCTGATATATAAAGAATTCTGAAACCTTGGTAATAAGAAAAAATCAAATGAAATGGGCAAAAAAGATCTGAACAGACACTTTACCAAAGAAGACATATAAAGAGCAAATAAACATATGAAAGATACTCAACATGAATATAAAATGTAAAGGAACAATTAAGTGTTACAATACTCTTATTAGACTGTCTAAAGACTGACCAGCTGAGTGCAGTAGTACATGCCTGTAATCTCAGAACCTGGGGAGGCTGAGGTAGGAAGATTACAAGTTCAAGTACCATCTGAGCAATTTAGTGAGACCATGTATAACGTAACATAACATAACACAACACAACATCACATAGGGCTGGAGATGTAGCTCAGTGGTAGAGAGCCCCGGGTCTAATCCCTACTACCACAAAAGAGACTAGCCATGTAAAGTGGTTGGAAATTAGAATTCATGGGAATCGAATTCACGCCCTTGCACTTACCAGGCAGGTGCTGTGCTGCTGAGCTATATCCCTGGCCCAGAAATTAGAACACTTGTATGCTGCTGGTCTGATAGTTTCTTAAAAGCTGAACACATCAATCATATGGGCCAGAAAATCTACTCCTCAGTGTTTATCCAACAGAAATGAAACAAATATCCAAAGACTTTATGAAGAATAAAGACTTACAGATCCATGTTCATAGAGGCTTTATTCAGAATAGGCCCAAATAGGAAAAAACTCAAATGTCGATCACTGAGTGAATGGATGAGCACACTACAGCAGACAGCGAGTGTTACACAATGGAGTAACACTCAGCGACACTCATGTAACAGCACAGATACATTCAAAAGCATTGTGCTAAGACACAAAAACTATATACTAGCAATGGCCAATCTTTTAACTGCAGTGTGCACACAGCTACATACAGTTGGAAAAATTCAAATTGTACATTAAAGTTTATAAAATTATTATGAAAATAGCATTTCAATGCTGATTTTTAAAAAAATATAAGAACATGAAAAACATATAATCCATAGTATTGGTTTTTATTTCTAACAGAAATTGTATGGGGAAAGCAACAAATCAGTGGGTATTGTTAATATTCACACACAAGTTACATTATAAAAACACAAAAAACTGAAGGAGGGTTTTAATACAGATAATCATACAGATAATTTAAAAATAAAAAAATGACTTGAGTTCTACACTCTTAATGTCCAAGTTACAAAGTTGAATAGAAACCAGTATGATACTGAAAATGATTCCGTAACTTCACTCCTCAAAATCTTGAGTTTCACTTTAACCATTGTTTAAGACATTAACTCTTTCAGAAAATAAGTTATAAGGCCTAAGTCTGAGACATGCTAACACTTACCCAGCGGTTCCACCAATTGGTCCACCAGTCCCATTTTCTTTGCTCTGTCTGCACGAATGCTTCTACCAGTCAGCATTACGTCAAAGGCAGCAGGTATACCCAGCTAACATCAAGAAAGAGTCAGAACAGGGAGGGAAAAGGAGAGTGACAGTTAAAACTTAAAAAGCCTTAAGTTAGCAAATATTAAAATAAGAAAAAAACCCCAACATTTTTATGCTACACAGCATTAAGTTAAATTTTATATACTGATACACACTTAGCTTTGTGATTAGGTTTGGGATCACCTCCAGCTAAAGCAAAAATATTATCTCTTATTTTAGTTCAGTATGTAGGATTTCTGTCTTACGGAATTGATAAGGAGGAGAATTAATTTCACGCTTCCTAAAATTGTGCATTTATGTCATTCTGAGCTTCTTTTTTTATCAATTTTATAATATTTTAAAATTCCTATACTGGAATTATATAGCACAGACTCTTGAGAAATCTGATAGGTTTGACAGTCCTTTTTTTTTGAGACAGGGTCTTGCTATGCAGTTTAGGATGGCCTTGAGCTCACTTTGTAGCTCAGGCTGGCCTTGAACTCACAACAATCCTCCTGCCTCAGCCTCCTGAGTGCTGGGATTACAGGCATGTGCCACCATGTCCAGCTTAGGTTTGACAGTTTTGAGAAAGAATTTTAGGCTCAAAATAGAATCTGGGCAGGGTGTGGTGGTGTATGCCTATAATTCCAGCACTCAAGAAGCTAAGGCAGGAGGACTACCATGAGTTTGAGGCCAGCATGGGCTACATGGTGAATTCAAAGTGAGACTATGAACTACATAGTGAGACTGTCTCAAAAAAAAAAAAAAAAAAAAAAAAAGCAAGCAAGCAAGAATTTGACTGGGGCTCCTTATGTGGGGTACTAGAAAAATGACTTCTAGAATAGGGTGTGGTGGTACATGTCTTATAATCCCAGCTATTTGGGAGGATGACACAAGAGAATCTTAAATTTGAGGTCAGCCTGAACAATTTTAGAGACCCTCTCTTGAAATAACATTTAAAAAAATATGGCTGGAGTATGTAGTTCAGTGCTTGAGAACTTGCCCAGCATGTGTGAGTCCATGGGTTCAATCGCTGGGACTGGGGGGAAAAAGAAACTTCTAGCAATGTTCAAATAACAATGACAGTTAAAAAAAAAAGAAAAAGAAACTCTGCAAATATTTTGTATACACATATGTATTTATTCATGGTCTCAATAAATCTTCCTGATAGTCCTATGAAGGAATATACATTATTTATTATTTGAAAACTAAAACCATTAATCTTTCTTTCTTTCTTTCTTTTGGTGCTCAGTTTATATGAATTTCTCTGCTAAGAGCATTTCTGCTGAGTCTTCCTTTTGTTGGGGAATCCAGGAGGGTCAGTGGGCCTCCACTCGACAGTAAGGCTGCTCTGCAGCCTCCATTTCTGACTCTTCTTTTCCTCTCCTTCAAGTTGCAAAAGCCTAATGCATCTCTTTTTGTCCTACAGAGGACAGCAAGGAGATGGTCTCAATCAGAGAATGGGAAAAGGCCTGCCTCTTACTTACCATGACATACACACCTAGGCTTTTGAAAAAACTATGATGGTGTTGCACAGGAAGAAACAAATTAAACCAAAAAGCTCTAGAAAAGCAAGACATGTGTCTTATTTATCTGTACCCTTCTTCAGAGATTAACAAAGGATCTGGATCAATGACTTTGTGGAATGTAAACAGTGTCTTGGGAATAAATATGTGTCACTAATCCTACATATTCATATTTTATGTGGTTTCCAAAGTCTGCAATGAATGTCTGTATTCTGTGTTTTGTACAATAGGAAATAGATCTAAGGGACATTTCTGTGTCAAGGTTCTAAGTTCATGGGGTGGGGGAGACATGGGGAGGAGGAGCTTAACTCACCATTTTGGGCAGCCTTTGAGTGCCTCCTGCTCCTGGTAAGATTCCCAGCAAGACTTCAGGGACGCCTAATACTGTTTTTCTGTCCTTTGTTGCTATTCTGTATTGGCATGAAATGGCAAGCTTCAAACAAATCAAAGAATGAGAACTTTAGAAAATAAAGCTTCGTAACATCTTCGGACCTGTGATTGTCTAAGGATGACTTACAGCACAGAAATGTGCCCACAGAACAGACTGAAGTTTCTTACCCTAGCACCCAGTGCTTTTTGGAATTTACCCTTTCGGCCTCTCTAAAAGGACTCTTCCCCTATTTTATTAATCTTTTTGGGTTGCAGGTCCCCTTTAAACATCTGTGGAAGGCCATGGGCTCTCTCCATAGACCAGTGAACACATAATCTTATATGGACTTGAGTAAAGAACTCTGAGCCCTACAGAGAGCTTCTTCTCTAGTCAAGCAAGTCTACCTTACAGCCTCCTAGCAGGCACTGCTACTCCTTGCTTTGCACATACTGTACCATACGCTTTTCAGTCATTTTCTGGTTAGTCACGTTGTGGCCACCTTTTAGGACCAGATCTAGGCTTCCTTCATTAGCAAACAGAAGTGTCCAGCACAGAGCTCAGCGTGAGAGTCAACTCAATAAATGCTTTTTTTTTTTTTCCCCTTCCTTCTTTTCTATATGTTCTAGTCTAGTAAGAATCTGCTTTTTCCAATCTTATTATTTACATCTTTGCTACTCACAAGAAACTCAAACATATCCTGTATTATGCTTTGCATGACTCCACCAGACTTAAGATGAAAATGGAGCCCACTTCTGAATTTTATCCTGCAAACCTGAACCAGGTGTTTAGAGAACCAGTTCAAAGCTTCTCAATTTATAAATGAAACCATCACACCTTGGTGTACGCACTCTGTGTCACTTGCTCTATCATACAGTTAAGGATTAAAACACTCAGAAGTTTAAGAGCTACAAAGAAATCCGATTCTCCTCTGGAAACATCTTCACGTACAACAGTAGTCTGTGGGTTTATGGCTGGCAAATCCCACCCATGAATGGGGCAGCGACTGAATGACTGGAACATTTTTTTACCTCAAGTCCTCCTCCCAAGCAGGATCCATTGATGGCAGCTACAATAGGCTTTGTGGACTTTTCAAGTTTTTCAAACATTCTCTGTGCTTCCTGTGATATTCTGGTTGCTTCTTGAGAGGTTTTACATGCTGCTAACATGCTGAAATAGCCACAAAAGTGGAGAACAGAGAAAAGAGGAAACATAAAACCACAGGCTACATTGTTCAGTACTTAGTCCACTATATACTTATCCCATCATATACTTATGTTTGGTAATGAGTCTTCAAATATAACATGAAATTGTATAATTTATTTTTGCTTCTACAACAAATCATTTGATCACAAAGCTCTGTACATAGAAACATTATCTGGTAAATTTTTTCACTATTAGATTAAACAGCAATCAAAATGACAGCCAGGAAGAAAGGAAAGAGAGAGAGAGAGAGACACGAGAGAGACACGAGAGAGACACGAGAGAGAGAGAGAGAGAGAGAGAGAGAGAGGGAGAGACACAGAGACAGAGACAGAGAGACAGAGAGAAAGCAAGCTGCCAAGGTGTCTAGAAGAATTAAAATGTTTAAATAGAACCCTTAATGATTAAAAAAACAAAAGTCTGGCACAATGACATTGTACTTCATATACTTTGTTTCATTTGCTACTTTGTTTCTGAACACACTTAAGAGGATGATTTTGTACTTTGATGAAGGATAAGTAGTATTTTCCTGTGGCTGGACTCACTGGGAGTTGCTCAGCTGGCCTTACAGGAGTTACAAATGTTTTCTTATGAATACAGGTTGCTACTTCCAGGTATGTCAGTTTCTTACTGGTTTAAATAACTGAGCTAGAAAAAATTGTGCTACAGATAATTGTGCTTTTTCTATCAGCATTAAACACAACACTTATAAATTCTATTATAAATACACAAGAAAAAGGTACATGTTGTGAAGCACGGCTTAAAAATACATAAACTCTTTAAGTTCAAATTACTAACCTACAATCCTGGCTACCATTGCTTAAAATATAAACGATAATGTAATACATACCCATACTTTGACAGAATTAACAACTGTTAATGTAACCCATTAAATTAACACTGAAATATATTTCCCTTCCTTATGCACACATTTAAAAAATTGTAAACAAATCATAAAATCATACATTTTTGCATTTTAAAAAGTGAAAAAAATTACTGGCTGCATCTGCAAAGTTTTGTTTAGTAAGCTCAAGGCCTACCACCTACTTCACTTTCCCTGAAGCAATCATTTTCGTATTTGTAGTATATCAGACCAACTCTAAACTTGTGTCCAGAAATAATACAAAGAATTACTTTATGTATAGTTTAAAGACATTTATATAAACTGTATACTATATGAAACATTCTACAACTTGCTTTTGGAAAACTTAATATCACAAGCCAGGTGTGGTGGTGCACACCTGTAATTCCAGCACTCTGGCAGGCTGAGGCAAGAGGATCTCAAGTTTGAGACCAGTTTGGTATCCTGGCAAATTAGGGATATCCTATCTCAAAATAAAAAAGGGAACAGTATATAGCTCAGTGCAAAGGTCCTGGGTTCAATCTTTGATACTGGAAAACAAATAAATAAACAAACAAATAAACCAAAAAATCCTCAAAAAGAAAACAAAAAATACCCCTTAACATTATGTCACTGAGTTCTAATATCATGTTTTGGATCTAATTAATTCCTTTTGACTACTTTGTAGTATCTCAAATATTTCCCTACCTTATATTTAACTTGTTTCTTTTTTTTTTTTTTTTTGTACCAGAAATCAAACTCAGGACCTGCGCTTGCCAGGCAGGTGCTTATGCCACTAAGCTATATTCCCAGCCCTATTTAACTTGTTTCAAATTCTTATTATTTTAAACTACACAGGACTGAATACCCTCATGCACTGGTCCTTATGAAGAAAGGGTAAGATTTCCTCAGCATACACAATTCAAACAGGGTGCATCCCTGGATCACAGGTGTTATTTTCAATTTGCCTAAATGCTGCCAGATTGCTCTCCAAAGTGGCCACACCAACTGGCATTCCCACTAGTAACGTAGTCACTTACTTCTTTCTCCAAGTCCTCGTTGCCACGTATTTTCAAACTTTTAAATGTCTGCTGGTCGGATGGGTGAAAAAGAGGCACTGCTCTTTTAACAAGCCCTTCTAATTTTTTATAGTCATGAAAATCACTTAAAAAAACTTTCAGAGAATTTACTTCTACCTCCTTTTCAATAGAGGAATTGTTAGGCCTAATCGAGGTCCAAGGTGACTTCAAGTTTTCTAACTTACTTGATATCAGCACCTGCGACAAAGCAGCCTGGCTTTGAGGATATAAGGACGGCACTTCGGATCTGATCATTAGCCCAGATTTCATTCATTATTTCCATGAACTCTGATTGTATTTCTTTGTTGAGTGTATTTACCTGCCAAGGGGAAATAGATAAATCTAAGGGTTTCAATTATCAAATGCATTCAATCGCCATCAAATGCTCTTTTGATTATGGGAAATGTGTTTATCCAGCAGACATACACTGTTAAAAGCAAGAAAGAGAAGCAGAAAAACACAAAAAATTCCCTCAAACCCAGTAGTTTTCTGTTCAAGCAGTTTTGACCAACTCTTAGCATCCCCTCTCTTTACAAGTAGGTCTACACAAAAGAACTCTAGTCATTCTCCTAAGTGTTTGAAATAAGAAGAAAAACAATAATAGGGATTGAACCCACACATGTTCTGTCACTGAGATACATCTGCAGCCCTAGGCTATAAGCAAGTATAAGCATTTATTGGCATGGAAAAGTCTGTATAATGTTAATGAAAAAAAGAAATAAGAATTAG
The DNA here is from genome assembly GCF_000276665.1 of Chinchilla lanigera. Lineage (NCBI taxonomy): Eukaryota > Metazoa > Chordata > Mammalia > Rodentia > Chinchillidae > Chinchilla > Chinchilla lanigera. The sequence continues at coordinate 8,220,514 of NW_004955469.1, forward strand.
ATATACAGACTGGACACAACAGTTTATGCCTTTCGTTATAGTTTGTGTCTAAAAGTCCCCCTAAAGCCCTACACAGTCATAAGTGGGGCTTTTTCAGAGGTGACTGGATCTAGAGTATGAGATTGATTCATGATGCAATGCCAGGATTAAGGGTGTGAGGGCTATGCATCCTAAGGGGTGGGTAGCCTGGACACAATATAAGGGTCAGAAAGAGGCTTGCTAAATTACTTATAGTTGGTTGCTTGCTTGTTTTGGCTGTCTTCTGCCTGCCATGAACTGTTTCTCTTCTGTGATGCTCCTCTGCTATTCCACCCTGCCTTAGAGCCAGCCAACTATGAATTTGAAACCTCTATAAACTGTGAGCTAAATAAAATTTCCTCCTTTAACTTTGTGTATCAGGTATTTTGTCTCAGCAATGAGAAAAATGACTAATACACCTATAATCCTAGCTACTCAAGAAGCTGAGACAGGAAGATTACCAAGGTGGAGGCCAGGCTGGGCAACTTAGTGAGACCCTGTCCTGAAATTAAAAAAGAAAAAAGGGCTGCAGATGTATCTCAGTGATAGAACATGTGTGGGTTCAATCCCTATTATTGTTTTTTTTTCTTATTTTAAAGATAAAAGAACAAAAACATATTAACAAACACGCATACATTTACAAAATAACACAAAACAATACAGGCAATACAGAATTTCAGACAAGGTGATAGGAAATTAACAATGGTTGTTGTATTACATATTGATATCTTCAAATTGGTTACTCAGGTAAACAAATAGAGACATGTAAGATTCATCAAACAATTAAACATTAACTGCTCCTTTCAATAAAGCAATAGAAGTCAGTAGTA
>NW_004955469.1:8221921-8248523 GCF_000276665.1 Chinchilla lanigera
GTTGTTATCTTTGGGTCTGGATTATGAATGATCATTATTTTCTTCTTAATTTTTTGTTTTAATTTTTTTTCCCCACTGACAGGTATTATTGCGTTCAGGGAGATTTTAATTTGAGAAAATTCTGAAAAAAAAAAAAAAAAAAATACCTTAAGCTTGAACCACTGGTCAGTGGTTGCCAAGATTTATCCTAGTGATCTAGATCTACTCTTACTGTTTTTAGCTTGTTAGAATTGTCAACTGCTTCACTCTAGGTCCTCCTATTTCATCTAGGCTTCTAATTACAAGATTTTTAAAGTAAGAAATCTCTACCTCAATTTGAGATGGACAAAAGCAGAGGCTCCTGCAATAAAGCTCTTTCTGGTAAAAAACTGGAGTAATGTTCCATGCTTTGCTGAAGTTACCAAAAACAAAGTTCTAATTTGAGCGGAACTTGACTTCCAATTTATCAGTTGCACAGTCATTCAGATCCCGCAGAAAGCTTAAAAGCCAAATGTCCACATCTAACCGAGGCAATTTACTATGAATAATGATTTAGTCATGTAGGTAATGAAAAAAGTAGATTTAATAACCTCATATTTAAGAGGGGCAGGCAGGTTTTGATTTTTATAAAGAAAGCGTGTACTTTGGTTCTTGTCTAATAAGTCTGTCCCCATTTTACACTGTAAAAGAATGCTAGTCTTATTAATAAGCCTTGTTAATGATCTGACACCTACAGTAAAAAGATTACACAATGACCTCTGGTTCAGAAAACTGCCGTCACTGGGCAATGTGTCAAATTTTAACTAATTTAACTAATAAAATTATAAATTCCTGTGATAACGTTACTGCCAAATTGATGCATTTCTCTCCCATTTAGAAATGGATTAATAAATGCAGTTAGTAGAAATAACCTGCAGAAAGTTAAGTTAGGTACCTTTGAATTGGGTGAGTTAAATCGAACAACTGCCACATCCCCTTTGATTCCATAGTTAAGATGGGTTCTGGCTAAAAAAAGAAGGGCAATTTATGTGTAAACATGTTTATTACAAAATATAAAAAGCAATATAAGTATGTCTACAAGATATTAAACTTACTCAGCAAAGCAGCAGATCCTGTCAAGTTGCGGCAAATATAACCTGCAAGGAAAAGGTAATTTAAAATTAATTATTTTGCAAACCAGAATTTCTGGAATGCTTGTTAGATATATCAAAGCTGGAATTAACAACAACAACCCCCAAATGAGAACAATGTATTCTAGGCCTTTACTATGAATGCTACTGTATCTTTCTCACTTCAGTGATCAGGTCATGTGATTATTCACATACTAAACAAAGTAAGAGTAAGAATAGCCCCCAAAGGATGAACCTGGGGGCCTGTGAATGTGTTAGGTGATGTGACAAAGAGGGATTAAAGGTGCAAAAGGATTAAGGTCACTAGTCAATTGAGGTTAATAGTTTCCCTTAATAAAGGGAGAGTATCAATGACTAAGAAGATTAGGGAAGAGAGGAAAGAGAATTGAAGAGATGGCAGTGTGACAGAAAGACCTCTGGTTGCTAAACAAGAAGGAAGTCAGCTAACAGCAAAGAATGCAAGCAGTTTCCTGAAGTTAGAGCAAGTAAAGTAATGGATTTTCCCTTACAGCATCCAAAATGAACAGAGACCTGTCAACAGCTTTGATTTTAGCCTAGTAAGATCTGTTTTGGATTTATGGCCCTGCAACTGTAATATAACTAATTTCTAGTTTCACACAATAAATTTATTAGTTTTTTTTTTTTTTTTGTCTTTATTTTTTTTTGAGACAGGATCTCACTATGTAGTTCAGGCTGGCCTTGAGCTCACTTTGTAGCCTAGGCCGGTCTTGGTCTCGAACTCGCAAGGATCCTCCTGCCTCAGCCTCCTGAGTGTTGGGATTACAGGTGTACGCCACCACACCTGGCTAAATTTTTTTTTTATTTTAAAGAGGAAAAAAAAATTAACATGATACAGAATTTCAAAACAATACAAAATTAACAATGGTTATTATATTGCATGTTGTTATCTTCAAAGTAGCTGCTCAGATTTAAGATACAGGCATGCAAAACTGATCAAACAATATAAGCACAAACCATTTTCAATGACTAGAAATTAGTAGTATAATTATATTAGCTACTGTGTGCGTGCGTGTGTGTGTGTGGGGGGGCATATATATTTTTTCTTCTTTTTCTTTTCTCCTTTCCCCAATCCAATGTTTTTTCCTTTCAAGCAGTTTCTTTCACTTTCACAGTATCTACTGTACATTTTGGATCTTATTTACTCTTTATTTCTTCACTAGAGAGACAATACAATGTTTATACATGCCAGTCTGATTTATTTCATGAATGAGTATGGTCTCTAGTGGCATCCATTGACCTATAAAAGCCTCAAATTTATCCTTTTTTATAACTAAATAGTACTCCATTGTATAAAAATACCACATCTTTTTTATCCATTTCTTGGTTGATGGGCATTTGGGTTGTTTCCAAGATTTAGCTATAACAAATTATGCTGCTATAAACATGGGTGAATATATATTGCTGTTATATGATGTTTTTAATACTTCTGGGAAAATACCCAGAAGGGGAATAACTGGGTCAAATGGGACCTCCAATCCTAGTTTTTTAAGGAATCTCTACACTGATTTCTACAGTGGTTGCACCACTCTACACTCCCACCAACAATGCAGAAGGTCTTTTTCCCCACAGCCCCGCCAGCATTTGTTATTGGTTGATTTCTTGATGATAGCCATTCTTTCTGGGGTGAGACAGAATCTCAATGTTGTTTTAATTTGCATCTCTCAAATGACCAAAGATGCTGAACATTTTTTCATGTATTTATTTGCCATTTGTATTTCTTCATCTGAGAAGTGTGTATTTTCCTCATATGCCCATTTTTGAATTGGGTTTTTGAATTTGGGGGGTCTAATTTTTTTCAATTCTTTACATGTTCTAGGTAGAAGTCTTTGAGGGGCACTTTGCTAAAATTTTTTCCCACTCTATTAGTGTTCTTTTCACTGTTGGTGATTTCTTTTGATGTGCAAAAACTTTTTAATAAGATGAGATCCCAGTTGTTGATTGTTTGAAGTATTTCCCATGCAGCTTGGTTTTTGTTCATGAACTCTCTGCCTACCCATCTTCAAGATTTCTACCTTCTTTGTCTTCCAGTAGATTTAGTGTTTCTGTTTTAATATTTAGATGTTTGATCCATTTTGACTTTAGTTTAGTGTATGGTAACAGACATGGGTCTAGTTTAGTTTTAGTCTTTGGCATGTGCAAAGCCAGTTTTTCCAGCACCATTTATTAAAGAGGTTAACTTTCTTCCAGTGAACGTTTGGGACCTCTGTCAAAGATAAAGTGGCTGAGTGTGTTTGTAGCTGTTCATACTAATTTTGTGGTCATCTGTCATAGTCGTAAAAGGAAATTAATAACTAAGCGTTAGGTAACCTACAAAGCAATTTGTAATATCTCTTCTAAATGTATTCCAAATATATCCCAACTATGGTTTCCAGCCACATCCTCTTACATTTTTCTGGAGAGATGGATGTTCTGGTGTTATCAAAGGGAAAATCAAGGGAGAACAATGGCTACTATAAATGAAACATTCCATGTCACACTTTGCTATATTAAGTATTTCTAACTGAAAACATCTGTACTGCACTGCACCAGGAATATTCCTACTTTTTGGATAACGAAAACCAGTTATTCTCTTCTCTCTTTCCTACTACTTCACCAGCTTAGTTTCTCCAGCATGATACAGTGATCCAGCTTGACTAGACTACAACCATCTTGGCTGTAACTGCCACCATGTGGCAAGCATCCCAAGCCCTACAGAACAAAGTCGTGAAGAGTCAGCCAAGCATGGTGTGCTGGCCACTGATGCGGAGAATGGCTCTCAAGTAAAACTGGACATGTTAACAGTTTTTGAGAAGGCCTGGTACACTCTGGTTGGTCATGGCCCGACGCTGTCTGGATCAGCACAGGGGTAGGACCCTTCCTTGTGTCTTGCTGCAACTCAGGCACACAACTGCCCGTGGAGTTCCCAATAAATAATCATGCAATTCTGGGTCTGGCTGCTTCTTACTCCAGTTTCACAGCCCCTTCCACCCTGAGTGGCCCAGTTCTCATATATTAGGTGAGGTTTTCTTTTGAGTACAAGCTACCATAGGGGAAACTGCAGTGACAGTCTTTCAATCAGGACTCTAGGGAGAAGTGAGGAACATCTGGGAACTCTATGCCAACACTCCACATTTGTTTTGGGCATTATTCCTTTCCATTCCTCCTCCCTCTTTTTTAAACCATTAAAGGCTCACTTCTGCCCTGCTCTCACCAAAACATCTTGTTTCAGGTGGTAACCAAATTGTTCTGGAAGCAGCCAAGGGTCAACACCTCTTAATTATAACTTCCAACTTCTTCAAAACATCAGTTTTTTTCTTCCCTTGCTTTTCTTTCATGGTTCACCTTGAAACATTTCTCTTGCAAATTTGTTTGATTCCCTACTCATTTTCCCTGCCCACAACTTCCACCTTGCTCAATTATCTCAGAAAAAGAATTCTTTCTTTGACTCTAAATCAGAAGAAATACTAATGGTGAATAAATACATGAAAAAGTGTTCAACATCATTAGTCATTCGAGAAATGCAAATTAAAACAACACTGAGATTCCATCTCACCCCAGAAAAAATGGCTATCAAGGAATCAACCAGTAACAAATGCTGGTGGGGCTGTGGGGAAAAAGGATCCCTACTCCATTGTTGGCGGGAGTATAGATTGATGAAACCACTGTGGAAATCAGTTTGGAGATTCCTCACAAAACTAAGATTAGAGGTCCCACTTAACCCAGCTATTCCCCTTCTGGGTATTTTCCCAGAAGAATTAAAAACATACCACAGCAATATATGTGCGCTATAGCTCCATCTTGGAAACAACCCAGATGCCCATCTACTGAGGAATAGATAAAAAAGATGTGGTATTTTTATAGAATGGAGTATTACTCAGCTATAAAAAGGATAAACTCGAGGCTTTTGTAGGTAAATGGATGTAACTAGAGACCATACTCATAAGTGAAATAAATTGGATTCACATGTGTAAACATCATATTGTCTTCTTGGTGTAGGAACCTGAAAGAATAAGTAAAACTCAAAACTTACAATAGATGATAGGAAAGGTAAAGAAATGGGATGAGGGAAAGAAAAAAGAAAGAAGGCAGGCAAAATATATATACATATATGAATAGCTGGGATAACTGTACTGATGATGTCTGATGGTATATTGAAAAGAACATTCAATGATTAAAATTTTTTATATTTTGACCAATTTTGCATGCTTATATCTGGTAATCCGAGCAAGTGATTTGAAGACAATAATATGCAATGGAACAATCATTGATGAATTCCTACCATCTTGTCTAGGAAAACTCTGTATTATCTCTAATGTTTTATTTAATAATTTTTAAAATTCTCTTTAATGTTTTGCACAATCTTCCATTCTTACATCTGGTAATCTGAGCAATGCAGTTGAAGATAACAATATGTAATATAACAACCACTATTAATTCCTATCACTTTGTTTTGAAACCCTGTATCACTTTTAATGTTCTTGCTTCGTTTTGTTTATGTCTGTGATGTTGGTATGCTGCTATTGTTTTTTTTTTAACTACTTTCTTTAAAATAATAATAAAAAAAAATCAGCCAGTAATAGTGATCCATGCCTGTAATATCAGCTACTCAAAAGGCTGAGGCAGAAGGATTCCAAATTTGAGTCCAGCCTAGGCAACTTAGTGATTGAGTGAGGCCCCTGGGCTTGATCCCCAATACTGCAAAACAAATCATCCCTCAACTGATTAGCAGCTATACTCATAAATCACTCATATCTGGGAAAGGGCACGAGTCTTTTTCTCTTTCTTTCTTTGAGACAGGGTCTCGCTATGTAATTCAGGTTGGTCTTGAATTCCCTATGTAACCCTGGTTGGCCTCAAACTCACCACAATCCTCCTGCTCCAGTCTCCCCAGTGCTGAGATTATGGGCATGTGCCCCCATGCCTGGTGAAAAGGCATACGTCTTGTTTTTTTATTTTTATTTTTTTGGTACTAGTAATCAAATTCACAACCTTGCACTTGCCAAGCAGGTGCTGTGGCCCTGAGCTATATCACCGGCCCTAGCATAAATCTTAAAGTAAGGTTAAGTATAATAAAGAGCTAATGCTTTAACAGTATCCACTGGCTCCTTCTTCTAAAATTACACAAACTTAACATTTATTTATTTTTGTTGTGCTAAGGATTGAACCCAGGGTCTTATACATGGCTAGGCAACTGTTTCACCACTAAGCACAATTATTTCTTTTTTTTTTTTTTCCCAATTATTTCTTAACATTAAAACTTTATTTCTAATTCTTATTGAATTATACAGCATTTGGGCTATGTTACTGGCTATAGTTTTGGACTCTACAAATACAGTTCAGGGCAGTATAGAGTACCTATCTAATTTAGGATTAGTATGAGAAAAAAAAAGGCTAAAACCCTTAACAACCTCTCAGTGGCTAGACTTTTCCAGCAGTCTGTGACCTTCTCTGTGTCTATTCTCCCATTCTCCAAACCCTTTCCTTCATCTGGTTAATAATTTGGGAGATATTAAAAAAAAAGAATCTAAGACTTTTTTATATTTTACAATGATAATCAGGGCAATGAACAATAAAACCAAACCATTTCAGTTATTTTAAGTCACAGTGGATATTCTAAATGCAATTTTACATGGGAACTTTACCCAAAACACTTTATGAGTGATTTAGAAACAAACCTTAAAATGATACCCACTTCTAAGGTGAGGATGGCCTATATTTGACCAGGAGCTGGGAACAATGATTTATGGCTAAAGCAATATATCCAGCTAGACTGCGGTTCCCATAGCAGTGCTGAGAAGTGATTCTAGAACTATGTTGGCCATTACAATCAACTGGGGAGTGGGCTGGGGATATAGCTCAGTGGTATAGCGCCTGCCTGGCAAGCACAAGGTCCTGAGTTCAATTCCCAGTACCAAAAACAACAACAATAATAAAAAATGAACTGGGGAGGTTCAACTATACTCACAACTTCACAAGCCTCAACCTAAAAGCACAAAATAAGAATTTTATGGGAAATTCTTATAATAATCATCTGTATTTATTCAAAGGTGACTATGAAGTAGACAGCAAACAGATGGACATGTGGGACCCACTGATTTGGAGAACTCAGGGATGAGGGCGGAATGGGGAGGGCCACCAGTAATTAGCCAAAGCTCGGCTTCTTTCCTCTTTTCTCTCTACCCCACCGTTCTGCAAGGGCGGGAAGGGAATAATTGCAACTTCACTCAGGTTTGAAAGGCAAGGCACCAAAAAAACTATGTGGATGGCATCAAAACCAGGGTAGGGTGATCTTAGGTTCTGTCTACACTTATTTTTTAAGCAATCCCAGTCAGTGTCCTAGAGAAAACACAACACAGTTGGTTTCAACCACAAGGTTTATTTGCTGGCTACATGATCATGAACAAGTCTTGGTGAATTTTAGCGTTCTAGGATGGAAGGAGCCAGGTACCACCTCACTTCCCAGTGCTTCTACTTTACTAATGATATACTCAGCCTCTGCTTCTCCACCTTTTACGGTCTGAGACATCGGCACCTGTCTCTCTGCCTTCTTCACATCTGAATCACAGTTTCAGCTGTCCCACAAGACCACACCTTCAGATTCTACCTACAACAATCTTTGCCCTCACTGCCTGCATTTTGATCTTTATTATTTACTGTGTTTTGCCAACTTAAAAGCTGTGTGACTCAACAGATGTCAAGTACTTTCCTCGGTACTTGGGGTGAACAAGAACAACAAAAAAGTCAAACATATTTGTCTTTTGGGGCAGCAGGGGCTATTTAGTGGAGACAAATGAAGTGAAACAGACCTGGCCTCACAGAAGAGTGTGCCTATAATGTAGAAATTCTAGTGGGAAGAGAAGCAGAGGGTAGGTAATTCGAACTAGAACAGGGCAGAGTGTATGAGAGTGAGAAGGGAAAGAGAATGCAGGGTAGGAGGGAGGAATTGGACAGACAGACAAAACCTAAGAAACTGAAATATGAAAATAAGGGTATTAGAAGACAGTGCTTCAGTAAAAGAAAAAAGAACATGAGCTGCATTTTTAAAGATCAAATATTTGACACAACAATTTGGTGCTCACTAGCCTATGCAGTGGTGGTGAACCTACAGCATTGTGCCACGGTGGGCTGTTTATCATTGAGGACTCTAAGAGGTTTCCATCACTAGTGTATGGTTTTAGCCATTTTAACTCTTGCCTACTACCCTCCCTTTGCTGCTGTACACACATCCACAAACATGTACAAAACCCCTTCTAAATCAACAGAGACAAAAAGTAAAAGAGAAAATCAGTAAGCACAACTATTGAGAGAATTCCAAGTTGCAGTCAACTAAATCAAGAGGTACAAGGTACTTTGCTGTTGGAGTTCAGCTTTATCCAGTGCCTAATAGCAAAGCTCACTGATCACAGCTGTGTGACCTTTAGCCTAGTTTACTGTGCCAACAAAAGAGAAACCTTTGTCCTACTTTTTAATCATCTTTGTATGTAACTCAAGACCACATAAGAGTAGAGGCAGTGGAGAGAGCTGGATTATGCTGACGCTAATTTCACATTTAAAAATGTTACTCTGGCTGTGGCACTCAATCAATGGTTTTTTTTTTCTTTTTATCTTTTATTTTTCTCCTCAAAATTCAATTCTGGGAAAAAGAATTCGTTTCAGGAAGTGAGAAATTTAAAAATGCCACATCAACCACTAATGTATTTGTATCTAATTCATTTCCTGTGAAATTATTTTACTACTAATATGATGAATTTAGATTTAGGAGGAGTGAGAATTAAATATTCTAGTCAAATGTGATTTTCACTTGATAGTCACATTCAGAATTGTAATATCTGTAGAGCAGGAATAGTCTAAATCTAAAACTTCAAGAGGTACAAGTCAGTTTCAAGAGAATATATTTCCTACCAAATGTTATTTTCTTTTTTTTTTGGTTTTTCTCCGGTACTGGGAACCGAACTCACGACCTTGCGCTTGCCAGGCAGGCGCTTTTGCCGCTGAGCTAAATCCCCAGCCCCCCAAATGTTATTTTCTTGTTAAGTGTTTGTCAAGACCCTGGCACAAACTTTAAGGGTAAAGATCTGATCTGTGGAATTTAAATGGTAATCCAAGTAATTTTAAACTCACTTTCTAGATTTGTTTTCAAAATTCATGTTACTATTAAAGGAGATGGGTGGGTGTGGTGCTTGTCCATAATCTCAGCACTCGGGAGGCTAAGACTGCAGGATCACATGAGTTGAGGCCAACTGAGCTACACAGGGAGTTCAAGACCAGCCTGAACTACATAGCAAGATCCTGTCTCAAACAAAAAACCCGAAATAACCCCCTACAACTCCCCAACAGTATGTTATATATTTATATGTAATATATATTTATATATAATATATATAACATACATGTATAAGTAGAATGTAAAATATATTTTTTGTGTGTATATATTTCTCTAGAGAAAATATATCAAAATTAAGCTGCCAGCTTTTTATTACCTACATAAAATAGATAAATGACTTTTTCTGGAGACAGGGTCTGGCTATGTAGGGATGGCCAGGATGGCCCCAAACTCAAGGCAATCCTCCTGCCTCAGCTGCCCAAGTGCTGGGACAGGCATGTGCCACCATACCCGGCTGATGATTTTTAAAAATTCTCATATTCTACAGATTCAGGGCTAAAAGAGTTAATAATAGCTAACAGTCACTGAGCACTTAACAACTCCATAAGAAACTACTTTACACCTAACATATCTCCTTTAGACCTCACAAAATGGTAATATTCTCCAGTTTACAAATGAGAAAAGTTATACAAATTAACTGCCCGAGGTCACCAGAGGGTAAATCAGTCAGACTCCACATTCAATGCTTTTAATTGCTGTCATGCTACTTCTCATGGCACTTACTTCTCATGGCAAAGAAAATCTATAGTTTCAATTATTCATTTTAGAGATGAGAAAAATAAAAGCCACTTAAATTATTTGTCCAAAGTCACACAGCTAATTAGTGACTAGAAACCACACGACTGGACCACCAATTCAGTGCCAGTCTATTAGGAATACCTAGCAGCTGGGCATGGTGGTGCATGCCTATAATCCCAGCACTGAGGGAGGTTAAAGCAAGAGGACTGCAAATTCAAGCCCAGTCTAGGGCAACCTAGTGAATTAGTGAGACCCTGTCTCAAGATAAAAAATGAGAAAAGGGCTAGGAGTATAGCTCAGTTCAAAGGCCCTGGGTTCAATCCTCTGTATTGCAACAAAACAAAGCCCCTCACAACAAACACGGGAGCAAATTCAAGAAATATTAACAACTTGCCAGGTGTAGTAGGGCACACTTGTAATCTCAGCACTCAGGAGGCTGAGGCAGAAGGATCACCAGGAGTTTAAGGCCAGCCTGAACTACAAAGTGAGACCCTGTCTCAAACCAAAACAAAATTCATGATTTTTCAAAGTGTTAAATGACAAATATGCAAAATAAGGAAAAATAAAAACTTTAAGGAAACAACCAAATGCTAAGGGAAGGCATATAAATCATAAGACACTGGATGATTACTTTTTAATTCATTTCCCCAATCTTCACAATATTTCAATTTTCTGTAATGTGGTTATACCATGACTGATCACAGAAGCACCCTACAGAGACTAAAGACAGTCGTCGAAATAAAGCAGAAAAAGATGCCATCTCTAAATTACTGTAATCTCTTAGAGTAAAGGAGACTCCTGCTACCTGTTTTAAAAACAAAACAAAAAACTACCTCACTGGCCCAGCAGAAGAAATTCATATTACAAACTAAAATGAAGGTTTCTAGTTAAGTAACTGGTAATAAAAAAGTCACATTTGACCTTACAGACTTGCGATGGAAGGAAGATGTTACATTTTCTACAGCTAGCCCCTTAAACCTTTACTATCAGTTTGAAGAAGACTACAGCTAATACAGGAATACTGGGAGTTGGTAGAAATTATAGTTCTTAAAATGATCTAACGTTTTACTCACAGCATATAGATATTTGCCTATTTTCACAGTGAAGTTGCAAAACCTCGCGTTTCAACATACTATACGTTCACACTGGGATTACTGGAAGTTTAAGAACTGAATTTTCTACTTAAAAGTACAAAAATGGGTTTGACGGGAAGAGCAAGGAGTGGCTGCGATCTGTACGGCTGTTAATACCATCGGAGAAGCTTGCAAGAGAGCTCTCGTCAGCAAGGTGCTGCGGAGCCTTGAAGATGTGACAGGGTCTGGTCCTCCCGATCTATCACCGTCAGGGTCAAGGTCAAGGCCATCATTAAAGAAAATGAGGGGCGTGAGCACGTAAGAGCCACGCTGAAGACCAGCAGAAAGGGTCAAGAGTGGAAAGGACTCAGGGAGGTAAGGAGTCAGGGGGCCGGAAATCGCTACCGGACTTGGAATTGTGAGGAAGGAAGTGACAGTGCCTTCGCAAGGGCACAGGGAAGGGGTCCCTGGGCACGGACCCCCCAGGGGTCCCGAGTGGGGTGGACTGACAGCAAGGGCGCACGCTGCTCTGGGAGCCCCAGTTCCTGCAGCAGTTCTGCCCGAGCCTCCGGGGCGCCTTCAGCCTGTCTCACCTCGAGAGCGGAGGATCCTGAAGGCCCTGAGGCGGCTGAGGCTGCCAATTGCTCGGGAGGCCACCATCTTGAGCAGGAAAGGACGAGAAGCGGAGAGCGCGTCTAGCCGCGGATGCCAAGCGGAGGACTTTTCTTACCCAACCCTAGCAGCCCAGCTGCCCAGCGTACTGCCTGACTAAAGCCCAGACGCGGAGTTGTCGCCGACCCTTTTAACCTTGTCTCTCGCTCCTTGGGTAACCGGGCCGAGAGGATGCTTTCTCCACCAGAGGACGGAGGCCCATCGTGGAGCGGACAGAGCGCCGGTTTTTAGTCAGGCGGCTGGAGGGCAGCCCGCGAGAATGGCAGCGCCCGTGGGCGGGCCCAGGGGTCCTTTTCGGACAGGACCCGCCCCTTGTTCTCGGGAGCCTGGTCACTCCCGACAGAATCTGGCCGCCAGCAGGAACGCGGGGAGGCGAGCAGGGGACTAGAGCTAAGGTGAGCCTCTGCTTTGCACCTGGCCTTTCCTGCAAGCAGATCCCACTTTTCTCCCACCCGCTGCGCCTGTGCGCGCGGCCGCCTCCCCTCCCTGAGCGAATAGAAGTCTGGAGAGCGGAAGGAAGCTCCTCCTTGACCAGGCCAATCAGTAGCCACCACCGGGCAGTGACCCGGCCGCGCGTTATGGCTTAGATCCGGGCAGCAGTGTTACCTGTCATAATTTACCCCCAAAAGTTAACGAACTCTTTGCGCGTCTACAACGCCGGACAGTGTTGGAGTGTTTGTTGTTTCACTCGCTTTACTTACAGCGCAGTCGGTGGCTGTTGAAATTCTGGAGGGCGTCACGGGTTTATCCTGAGTTTTGCTATTAAATGTGCTAATAAGGTGTGGAAGGAGCTGGGGCATCCCGCAGTCAGCTTGGTGATCCGGTGATCGGGGCATTTTCTAATTCAGAAGGAACCTGGCGAACGTGATGGCATGCATCCCCTTCACTATATCGGTGAAGAAACTAAACCGTGAATCTGATGAAGTTTACCAAAGGCCACAGGTGGTAGAAATAGAATTGGAGTCAGAGCTCGGAAAGATGGGCTTGAGTCCCGGAATAGTCGCTAGTGTCAAAAAAAAAGAAGAAAAAAGAAAAGAAAATCAACATTGAGGGCCTGAAGTGCCCTTGACACCTTCACATCATTTTAATTCTCATGATCCCAAATTAGTGCCATTTGTATTTTCTAGATGAAGTTTGGGAGCCTCGGGGAGATTAAATTTTCTGGTCTATGGCAAAGCCAGGATTCAGACATAATCTGACGCTCAGTTCACTAGATTGTTCTGCAAGAGAGAAAACAAGAAATGGCAGGCTGAAAAATAAGACGTTCGGAGAGAAAGAAGATAGTGTTCTGTTTTAAAGCTTAACTCATCTTCCTCTCCCTGAGAACATTTTTTTTTTGTACCGGGAATTGAGCTCACGACCTTGTGCTTGCCAGGTAGGCGCTGTACCGCTGAGCTATATCCCAAGCCTTTCACTGAGAGCATTTTAAGCAGAAACTGAGTGACCACTTTTGAATGAATTGCAAAAACGATTCTTGACCTTACAGATACTTACACTTCAAAGCCTGTATCTTGGCCACGTAATGCTCTCTTGTACACTTAGTTGTATGTAGCACTCATTATTTGCATCAAGGATGGCAGACTTTTTCTGCAAAGGGCCAAGCAGTAAATAGTTCAGGTTTTGTGGGCCCATTTTGGTGTTGTTATATATTATTTGTTTTGTTTACAAATCTTCAAAAATGTATAAACTGGGGCTAGGAGTGTAGGTCAGTGGTGGATGGCCTACACCAGGCCCTGGGTTCAATCCCCAGCACAGCAAAACAAACAGAACAAAAACCCCCAAATTAATGCCTATTTATCCTTTCTATATACTGACACATAACTTCATGGACTTTTTCTTTCTGTCACAAAATGGAGTCTTACTAGGCATTTGTTCTATAGTTTGCTGCTTTTATTTTATTTTTTTTTATCCCCTATGGTTCTGGGGATTGAGCCCACAGCTTTTGCACTGAGCTACATCCCCACCCCTTAAAATAATTTTTTTTTTTTTTTAATATTCAGACAGGGTCTCCCTAAGTGGCTAAGTTGTCCAGGCTGACCTCTGAGTTGAGATGCTCTTGTCTTAGCCTCTCAGAGTGCTGAGATCATAGGCATGTGCTACCCAGCCGATTTGCGGCTTGGTTTTTCATTTATTATTTATTATGGATATCTTTTCATGTCAGTATATACAAGGGCTGATCAAATAAAGGGTGTGTCTTTAAATAAATTAATTCCCCTCAAAATACTGCTTGATTGGCCCATCTAGACATTTCTGAAACAGTTGTAGAAGTCATCTTTTATGAATGTCTTTACAAGTTACGATAAAAAATAAAGTGAATGCTGCTGCAGAGCACCATCCAGAGATAAGCAGGTCATAAAAACTTCGATGTGTTTACATCCACTTTTTTCATGGATCAGGTACCTGCGACTTGTGGCTTTTCACCAAAGTCAAAATGACCACGAAAAGTAGAGGTTTTGTATCAATTCAAGACATTGAGGGAGGCATGACAAAACAACCAAAGACACAAAAGAGCAGCACTCTGGGAGGATGAGGCAGGAGGACTGCTGTGAGTTCAAGGCCAGCTTTGGCTACATAGTGAATTTGAGGGACAGCCTAAATTACATAGTGAGACCTTGTCTCAGAACAACAACAACAACAAAAAACCAAAAAAAGCAAGGGGAACTATTTTGAAGGATATGGCTGTGTCTTTTATGGTGATAAATTTTAAAAAAATTAAAAATATTCACTGTTATTTTTGATCACCCATTACATGTATGTCATTATGTTTCATTTTTATTTACACATTTCTGGACAGTATTGCTTGATATGATTGTGATACAATTTAAACATATAAACGTTCCTGTTGAAGTGCATTTAGAATAGTTCCACAAATATTTTTATGTGTTTTATTTATTTTAAAGAATTAAAAAAATAATAAAAAGATGCAGAATTTCAAAACAAGATGATGGGAAATTAACAAAGGTTATTATATTGCATATTATTATCTTCAAAGTAGTTGCTCAGATTACCAGATATAGGCATGCAAAATTGACCTACAATACAAGCACTAACTGTTCCTTTCAATGAACTAATAGAAATTAGTAGTAGAATTAGCTGTCTTGTGTGTCTTTCTCCCTTCCTTCTTTTCTCCTTTCCCCCATCCCAGTTGTTCTTTCCTAGATCCAAAAGTACAATAGATATTGTAAAAGGAATAGTTCCACAAATATTAATAATGAACATCTTGAATATTCCTGTAGGCTGGAGACCTACATGCACAGCACATGCTTTCGTTTTGTTTTGTTTTGCTTTTGTGATGGAGTCTCACCATGTTGCCCAGGCTGGCCTTGAACTTACAATCTTCCTGTGTAAGCCTCGAGAGTACCTGGGATTTGTGCCTCCATTGCCAGTAACACATGTATTTTGAATATTTTTACAGGTTGGAGACCAGTAAGATGAATTACTACAGTCAGAAATTTAAAGTTTGCCTTCCAAAGAAGTCTTAGCAACTTATACCTATTTCAGTTAGTATATGGAAATGCCTGTTTAAGTTAGATCTGTTCTTACCAGAATTGAGTGTTAATCATGAACTTAAGTTTTGCTGATCCAGTAGCCCCAAAATGAGACCTTGATTTTATAAAGTTTTTTATTGTTAATTGTGGAGGACATTCTTTGATTCAAATACATTGAGGACACACTGATTTGTTTATTATTTGTTAGAGTTTCTTAACATAACGCTTCATTACATGGCCTAGATTAGCCTTGGGTTTACGATCCTCCTGTCTCAGTCTCTTTGAGTGCTGGGATTACAGGCGGTATTGGATTACATGTGGAGAAGGATAATCCTTTAATTATCCTTGCTAAAATGTTTGGTATCTGCCCATTTGTACTAGCTATGCCCTTGGTTCTCACTCAATAAAAGGTGACTGAGATTGGTAATCGGGGCTGCAATCCAAGAAGCTGTAAGCTCCCTGATACCAGAATTTTGTCTCTCTTGTTTTTCTTGTTTCTCTTACCTTTTCTTTTCATCCACGGGCACCTCGTTCTTGGGACCTGACACCCTGAATAAAATGACAGTTAATGAGATTGGACATTCTAAAAGATTTATTTATTTATTTATTTTTGGTGGTAAGGATCAAACCCAGGGCCTTGTACACAGCAGGGAAGTGCTCTACTGCTGAGCTACATTCCAGCTCTGAGCATTTGAATTTCTTTGGTGAATTGCTCATTTGCTCAGTTTTGCTTTTGGTCTGTGTATCAGGAAGAAGCTACTCAGTTGCAAAAAATGGAAAATTCAAGCAAAATGGCTTACTTTTTTTTGTTTTGTTTTGTTTTTTTCCAGTACTGGGAATCGAACTCACAACCTTGCGCTTGCCAGGCAGGCAGTGTGCCGCTGAGGTAAATCCCCAGCCCCAAAATGGCTTACTAAAGGGACTTTATTGACTTACAGAAGTGAAAAACCGAAAGGCAAGGGTCTGGATCTGACTTGGCATCCAGTTTTTCCCCCCGCTCCTGAAATTCTCAGCCCTGCCTTCTTTTGGTGTCAGCTGTATCCTTAGCGTGGCTTTCTTGTTGTGGTACTGGGGTTTGAACTCAGGGCCTTGTGCATGCTGGGCAAGCGCTCTACCACTGAGCTGTATCCCCAGCCCTAGAGTAGTTTTCTTAATGTTTGCCAAGTGCTGCAGTTGGGTCACGTGTCAGAAGGAAAGATTTTGTGCTTTAGAATTCCAACAGAACATGTGTAAGTTAGCCTGACTAAACCATTCCTACATCAGTACCAGTGGTCAAGGCAGTGCATGCATGGCTGTTTTAAGACTTGATTATCTGAACCAGTGATCTTGACAGTGAGAATGAAATTATTCTGATTGGTTAAGCCTGGGGCTGTGCTGGATTTAATCCTAGGTAAACCACATATAGCAAGCAACTCGTGATGGGCTGAAATGCAAACTAGAATAATAAATATGGATTCCATTATAAATTTTGTGTTTTTCTAAAATTTGAAATAAGTTCTTTATGGATTATGGATATTAACCCTTTTCTGTTTTATTTGTTAGAAGTATTTTCTCTGACTCTTACTGTTTGCCTTTTAACTTGATTTTAGTATCTTTAAAATTTTTTTTAAATTTTGCAGTATGGAGGACTGAACCCAGGGAGCATTGCGGTTAATTAGCCCTTTTATTTTTAAATTTTGATACAGGGTCTCACTAACTTGCCCAGACTGGCCTTGAATTTGAGACCCTCTTGCCTCAGCAGCTCATAAAATTGGAATCACGGGTATGCAACACTATATGCAGCTGATTTTAGTATCTTTTGCTGTGTGTGTATTTGAAATGTTTATATAATCAGATCTATTAGTTGTTTGACATGGGTTCTGGATTCTGTGCTATGTATTGGAGTCCCTTCTGTATCTAAGATTATAAAAAATTTTCTGTTTTTTTTTCCTAGTAGCTTATTAAAATTATATGTTTACATCTTAATCCACTTGGCGTTTATTTTTACATACATGTGCTATGAACATAATTTTCCCAAGTGATTACCATTTTCTCAGGAAATTTATTGAATGATCCATCTTTCTCCCACATATTTGAAATGTTACATTCATTATATACTAAATTCTCGGACATGGTTATGCTTCTAAACTTGACATACCCTGTTCTATTGATCAGTTTCATTTATTCCTGGGCTAGAACTGCTTTGTTTGAATTGCTGGTGCTTTATAGGGAGTTTTGATATTTCTTAGAGTAAGAGGCCCCTTTTTATTTTCAACATGTTTTAGACCTGTTTATGAATTTTATTTCAAAATTAACCTGACTCACACCAGGCCCTTGTGGCATTGTAAGTAGCTTGTGAAAGTGAAGGTGCCCATTCCAGGGGCACCTTTGTATTTCCCTGGCCCGAGCTACTTGAATGGGCCTTGGGCTGATGAGCCCAGAGCTTGGACTCTTCCATCTCGTTCCAGTACCTTTGTTTGATATGTGAAGTTTTGTTCTTTTAGAACATCTTCCTTTTAGTCCATAAAGACCCTGGATAAGTTAAATCTTAAGGCTTTTGTATCATTATCTGTTGCTGGGTATCAAGTTATCACCAAATTTAGCAGGCTAAAACAATACGTGTCTGTTATCTCATAGTTTCTGAGAGTCAGGAACTGGGGTACCATAGCTGGCTTGTTCTAATTTAGGAGTTTCTCGTGAGATTGCAGTTAGAAAGTTGCCCAGTGATGTGGTCATTTGAAAGTGTGCCTGGGCTAGAGGATCAGCTTCCAAGCTCACTCACGTGAGCATCAGTTCCTCAGAATACAAGCCTCTTCCTAAGGCAGCTGGTGATGTGCCAGTTGGCTTGCCTCAGAGTGATCGTGGGAGAGAGGCCACAAGAGAAGCTGCAGTATTTTTACAGCCTAATCTCAGAAGAGACAAATCATTACTTCTGACATATTCTGCAAACCAACTGCAGAATAGCATGGGAAGCAACTATACAAGGTTGTGAATATGACAAGTCAGAGATTTTGAGGGTCAGTTTAGAGGTTGGCTACCACAAATCTTGTGTTTGTCTTTCCAATTAAAGTGTTTCAAAATTAAGAAATTATTAAAAATGTACAATGAGAAGTCTTCTTTCATCCTTGTCTCGTAGTTACTCAGTTCCCTTCCTTTTAGTTAGCAATTATTTCCAATATTTTCTTTGTACTTCCAGGAATTTTATTTTATTTTTGTACCAGAAATTGAACTCTGGACCTTGCACTTGCCAGGCAGGCACTTGTGCCACTAAGCCGTGTCCCCCGCCCCCAGGGATATTTTATAGTAATACGAGGGAGTGTATATATCATTTATCGTTTTTTAATATGAGCAATAGCATGCTGTTGCTCATGATTTTGTACCTTGCTTTCTTCACTTAATGCTATAGGTTAGAAATGGTCCCATGCTCTTTGTACAGAATGATTTCCTTTTACCACTTGCGTGGTATGGTGTGTCACTGGGTTGTTGTAGCATGGTTAACAACTAATTCCGTGTTTGTTGGTTATTCTAATCATTTGCTATTACAGTGACAACACAGGTCATGTGTGTAACACCCAGGAAGTAAATTCATGGAAGTAGAATTGTTGGATTAAAAGTTAGGTGAAGCTTTTGACAGCTACAGCATTACCTCTGTTGTTGAACTCAGAGTTCATTCTAAATTTATGTTCAGATATCAAAAGTTCATTCTAAATTTATGTTCAGATATCAAAAGTTCAAAAATTGAACATATTTTTTCCCAAAAGCAATAATGGAAAACCAAATAATTGCTTCTGAAGCTCAAAACTTACACTTATAAATGCATTTTCCCAGAACTGTAACACAAAGTTAACAGCCCTGGGTTGTAGAAATACCCCCTAAAACATCTAAACACAATAAATACTGTACATTAAATGTCAAAACAATACAATAAATAAAATTTTTAAAAATGTGTACAGGTGTTTTACCTTGACTTGGAGGCTTCCTGGCATACTGGAAGCTGGAGAGAAACTGGAGCTGGGCAAACTGTGGGGCTTTGGGCAAGTTTCTCTATGTACTTGGCCTCCTTTGGACCTGGACTGCCTGGGTTCAAGTCTTAGCTCTGCCACTTAGTAGCTGTGAGTCTTTGGGCAGACCTCGTCTCTTACAAAGAGCGTAATAATCACAACTACTTCACAAGTGACAGTTGCTTAGAATAGTGGTTGTCATAATGTGCATTCTTATCCATAGGGCTACTACAATATTATTAGCAGAACAAGAGTTGATAATAGATGATGATGATTTTTTTACAGTACTGTGGATTGAACCGAGTGCCTCAGTGCATGCAGGCAAGCTCTAC
Source organism: Chinchilla lanigera (assembly GCF_000276665.1). NCBI lineage: Eukaryota > Metazoa > Chordata > Mammalia > Rodentia > Chinchillidae > Chinchilla > Chinchilla lanigera. Next base: position 8,241,478 of record NW_004955469.1, read on the forward strand.
TACTGAACAATATCCTCAGCCCTTATTATTTTTTGAGACAGGGTATCTATCACTAAGTTGTGTAGGTTGAAACTTGCATTCCTCCTGCTTCAGCCTCCCAAGTAACTAGGAGTATAAGTGTGCACCATGCTCAGGTAAACTTTTTGGTATTTTGTAGTAGCCTTGGTTGAGGTTATTGGAGAACATATATTGTATAGAAACTATAAATTGCTCACATAACCCAGGATATTTTTGCTCTGCTCTTTTTAGATTTCAGAATGACTTCCATCTTGACTTACACTTTTAGAAACCTTCCCAGTACATCAAAATGGACCCTCAGATTTTGTAAGTTTAATTTTTCTTTCTTTTTTAAGATTAGATTTGGATTTATAAGTATTTCACACAGACATTGAATGGTGTTGCTTTTTGTAAACAGTTTATTTATCTTTTAGGTGTAAGACCTCTGAGCTGTTCCTCCCAGCTACGAGCAGGCCCAGGTATAGAAACTTATAAAATATTTCTCACTGAAATGTTAGATTCTATATCTGTGAATTCTGAATAAAAACCAGTTTGCTAATTCTACCTTATTATGATCAGTGTGAACATCACTGTAGGTTTTGAATTAAAAACTTATAGAGCCAATCAGTAATGATATTGTATTGTTTAAGGGCTTAAGAGATTTGTTCTCTGTGCTTTGGAGCCCAATGGAGTCATGAAGTTTCCATAAATCTCCCTGGCCAGTTTACCTACCCTCTGGCTGTCAGTGCTGGAGTTGGTAGCTGACATACACTCTTTGAGACCTTTGTGGAACCAAAAGTTAACTTTTAAAGTTTGCATTTTATGGTAGGCTAGGCTACTAAATATCTTCTTCCTGTATATGCAAGAGGACCTATTTCTGAAATAGAAGAGAATAAGAAAATAGTAAAAGATTGGTTAGCTAATATGAAATGAAAGAGCAAGGAAATTTGTTGATTTGATAGCCATTTAGACACTTGGTAAGAATTAGGTATCTTCACTGTTAACCTACACCTTTGCAGAATGTGTTGCAGGTATTTATCTTCCCTGGTCAGTGCTAAAAATATCATGACAAATTGTTAACATTGTTTCCATGCCTAGGTTTTGTTTTGACCCTTAGTTTCATTATGGTGTTTCTACTTATGTAACAACTTAATAGAAAAAGGACCTTCCAGAGTTCAGAAAGTTTGTGCTCTGTTCCAGCTCTACCTCATTCTGGGCATTGGGGCCCTGCACTAGGCACCTTACTTCTGTGTGCTTTCGTTGCCTCCTCTAAAGAAGAAATAGAATTCTAGTCTTGTCATCCTATTATAGTTATGAAGATATCTCAAAACCCCTTGAAAACTCTAAACTCAACGTAAAGTTTTAGGTGCTATTATCGTATTACTTTCATATAGTGCACTGGATTCTCAGAGATCTGTTGCTTAATTCTAGCCAGCACAGTGCCTTTTGTCATGTAAGAGTTACATTTCTGTGGCTTCTGGGTTTTAATTAGAACATAGGCTTCTGTTAGTCCCCCAGAAGATAATTCTTTTCTCCTTTCACCTTTTCCCTAATGACAATGTGCACGCATGCCTTTGTTTTGCCATCACACAAATAAACCTGATCCTTGCCAACTAGGGGAAGGTCATTCTGAATATCAACAAGGAGGACATTTTTCTGGCATTTAGACTATTCTTTATGTTACCCGATGAATTTTCAATGTTTTTGTCTCTCTAACTGTGTTGTAAGCCTTCGTAAGATTTTTTTTTTTTCTTTTTTTGTCTTTTTGAGACAGGGTCTCACTATGCAGTTCAGGCTGGCCTTGAGCTCACTTTGTAGCCCAGGCTGGTCTCAAACTTGTAATGATCCTCCTGCCTCTGCCTCCCGAGTGCTGGGATTACAGGCATGCACCACCATGCCTGGAAATAAGATTTAAGCTGTTTGTGTCTCCCTTGTCTTAACACTGTGTCCTATAGTGGGTTTGCACTGACACCAATAATGACAGTGGTGCATGCAGGCTGCTGATTCGACAAAGGAATGTGACTGGCTGATTGAGGGTAGACAGTAGGCTTGTGCCTGTCTGAGCAGGTTTTAGGTTACAGTAATTTTACAACCATGCAACTCCTCTTGACACACATGTGAATATCCCTGTGTGATGAAGGGTTTTAGGGTATGAGAGAGTACAAGATGTGTTGATGTTTTCAGTCATCTGATGAACTGTAAGTGTGTGATAGAAATTTTGGCTGATTTGATGATTATATGTCTCTTTATACCTCTCTGTTTACACACACACACACACACACACACACACACACACAGAGTTAGGAGCCCGTGTGCATGGCGAAACAGGGTAAGAGTTCTTTGGGTGACTGTTCAATACATAATAACAAATATTATTTTTAAAATACGGCTTGTAGAGTTAGTTAATTACTTTATAGTAAGCTACATTATTTGGAATGGCCAGTTTTTGCCCTAGAGGTTGCCATAAAGTTTAGAGGCAGAAACTACAGGTTACTGTAGTTATGAGGGAAGGTTTTATTTTTAGGAGCTAGAATGTGAAATATACCTGAAAGACACGTAAGAAATGGGTGAAATGGGGTCTCGCAGGTGGGAGGGTTCCTGAATAAGGCAGGGAGGTTAAGTGTGCAGAAGTATGAGGGACCCGAGGCTTGCTCATCTTGTTATAGTTTTAGAAGTATTGGAGAGTAAAGACGGAACTAAGTAAGGCAGGAAATTCATTAGAGGAATAAAGGTGAAGGGGTGTGTGTATGTGTGTGTGTGAGAGAGAGAGAGAGAAAGAGAGAGTGGGAATTGACTCTCACTGAGCTACATCTCTAGCCCTTTTTTATATTTTATTATGAGATAGAGTATTGCTGAGTTGCCCAGGCTAGACTCAAACTTGTGATGCTCCTGCCGCAGCCTCTTAAGAGTGCTGAGATTACAGGCCTGTCTCATTGGGCCCAGCAGGAGTGAGGAATTTGAATTTTATCTGAAAATTTTATAAAGGGAACATGTGGTCAGTTCTTAAAAGGCACAGTGACATGATGATGTGTCACCCACTGTTTCTTCTCATCACTTTACTCTTTCTAAGTTTAGTCATGAGGAATCTGAAAATTTAGGGGCCTGCTTATAGTTCTTTTTCTCTGTGAGGATTGAAATTATCAGCTTGTGTTGTTTTTTCTGCCACTCTTGTGCCTTTACTGTTATACACCGTGTCTGTCTATTTTTCCCCCCAGTACGGGGGTTGAACCCGGGGCTTCATGGGTGCTAGGCAAGCAGCCTACCGCCCAGCTGTATTACTGGCCCTGCCATCTCTTGATTCTCCTATTGCTTCACAAAGTTGCTTTCTGTCTCACATCTTCTCCACCCTGTCAGTAGAGGGAAGTCACAGAGCTGAGTGTGTTTTTATTGTAGGTAATGGACCCTTAAGTTAAGAATGCGTGGCTTCATGTGTACTGCAACTGGGAAGGTGTTAGGAATCAAGCCAGCACCTCCAGGGGCCCCTTTGGTTTTCTGTCCTGCCCTATGGGAATGTCCCTTTCCTGGCCTTCCTGCATCTCTCCATGTATCTGTATCTTTCTTCATTCTTGCTGGCTTCTTTGCACACTTGTCAATTTTGCTACAACCTATAGAAGCTACAGTGTATTGACCACAAAATACACGGTTTGCTACAACAACACAATTTTGCTAGCAACCTATATGCTACAACCTATAGAAGCTACAGTGTATTGACCACAAAATACACGGTTTGCTACAACAACACAATTTTGCTAGCAACCTATATGCTACAACCTATAGAAGTTTTCAGTTTGCAAAGGTTCTTCCTCAGACCATCTTTTTCAGCTTCTACTAGTTAGCATTTCTTTCCATGCTTCTTTGCATAGATTCCATCTGGCATAGTTTGTCGCTTATGTAGGTAGATGTCATGCCTATCACTGGTTGCTATGGTTTCAGTGTGTCCTCAAAGGTTCATATGCTGGAACTTGGTCCCTAGTGATACTGAGAGGTTGTAGAACCTTTACGGGGTCAGAGATAAGTAGATCATTGAGACATGAACCTTGGAAGAAATGAATATAGTTCTCTTGGGACTCTGGTTGGTTCCCTTGAGTGGGTTTTATAATGTTAGGCCATTCTCTGTGTGTGGCCCCTCAGTACACTGCCATTTCCTTCCCTGCTTCTTTTGGTGTTGTGATGCAGCCACAGGAACCTTCACCAGTGCCTTGCATTTTGGACCCTCCAGACACCATAACTGTGAACCATAAAACCTCTTTACTTAAGTACTCAGACCTGGGTATTTTGTTGTACCAACACAATATGGATGACACAAATACACTGGGCAGTCCCTCTATAGATTAAATGTTGGAGATTCCATTATATCCACCCTGAATCTGGCCAGCTTTTGTTATGGACTCAGAAACATGGTCATCTAAAGCTGTTCTTTTGGCAAGGATTATAAGCAGCAAAATTCCTTTAGAGGAGACTGAGCAAGCAGGTATCATGGCAAAATATGTCTCCGCTTCTCTTCTGGATTTTAAGCTTCAAATATTTCCTGATTTTCTGACCTGCACCTTACTTCAGAGCATGGTTTTACATCTCTAGCTATCTGCCAGACAGCCATATCTACCTGGTTGCCTTTCCATCACCTCAAAGTTAACAAGTTTAAGAATGAACTCATCATTCTTTCAAAACTAGTTCTCATTTTGTATAGAGCAGCTAGTTTCCTTAGTCTCTAAACTTCCTTCATAATCTTGTTTTCGGGTTTTTGTTCTTCTATATTTAATTGATCACCAAGGTGTCTAGTCTTCCCTTTTCAAATATCTTGTATTGGTCCCTTCCTTTACATTCACGTTGATTTTGTCTTTACCTCACCATGGGCGCAGGGTGCTTGGATTCACTGTTCTCCGTTTCCTCCTTGCTGTTTTTATCTCTTTCACCAACACTTCTCCATCAGATCTGACAGAATACTCTGTGGACCTGTTATATCAGACTCGTAGCTCTGACTGCCATTCCTTCAAGTTTGTTGTAGGTATTTACCATAAATACTTCCCTGTGACATCAGTGGTTCTGGTAAAGTGATTACTGAAATTTTATTCATAACAATGTAGGATTTTTTTTCTCTATCTGATAATATGGTGGTGATAGTAGGTAAATGCTAACATTAACAACATGAAAATGACAGAGATTTAGATACATACCAGCACAGAAAAGTCTTCAAGCTATAATGATAAGTCAAAAAAGTATCCATGATACACAAGTGTATGTATGTACGTGTATTGGAAAGGAGTTGAAAGTAGCAGTATTTACCTCTGGAAAGGAAATAATGTGGTAGGAAAGGCATAAAGAGGGAATTTTAGTTTTTGATATTGTTTACTTTTTTAGTACCATTTGCATATATTCACATTTTATTCTTCAATTTTTAAAAATACTAAAGGACAGTTATTCTTTTGAGGTTAAAGTATTTAGGCAAATTGAGTCAAGCAGAGTCAGGAAGCATTCTAGGTCTTTGCAGAATAGCAGTGATCATCAGCCATGTGTCCTTTTTTTCTACATAGGTAAGCACAAGCTGTTTGAAAAGTGAACACTTTCAACCATCGTGACCTCTACTACTAGGTTTTATGTGTAGAAGTGTTTACTTTTAATAGAGTAGGTTATCAAACATTTGATAAAAATGACCAGTTTTGTTTATGGCATAGCTAGATACCCTTATCATTGGGGATAATCTTTGTTTACCTTAAACATTACTTAAAACTTGTAAATTCTGAATTATTTTTTGTTTGGTTTTGTTACAAGGTCTCATTATGTAATTCATGCTGGCCTTGAACTCAAAATGATCCTCCTGCCTCAGCCTCCTAAGTGCTGAGATTACAGGTGTGTGTCATCCCAGCGAATTCTGAATTTTTAGCCTTTAAAAAATATTTAAATGGTTTAGTAATTGAAAAATACAGCCTGACCTTGAGTGATGTTATTCTTAGAATGTCTATCTTCTAAAATGTCACTTAATGTCATACATTTTACTTAATAAGTCTTTGAATTTTATTTTAAAGCTGTCCAGACCAAATCGAAGAAGACCTTGGCCAAACCCAATGTGAGGAATGTTGTGGTAGTAGATGGTGTTCGCATTCCGTTTTTGCTGTCAGGCACTTCGTAAGTATGAAATGATCATGTTAGTTCTTCTTTGAAGGTGCTGTCTAGAGTGGGCTTTGTAAATGCGGTTTAACCCAGTAGGTTACAGTATCCTTAGTGGACTAATATATGAATAACATCTCCATGAAATTAACACACACTAAGTCCAGTAAGTGATGAAGTGATGTCAAAATGTTTTTGATCATTCTCATATATCAGCATAATATAGTTTTAGCTTGAAACAGCCCTATTTTGGAAGCCCAGTATAGGTATACGTAGTTTGCTTTCAACAGAACTGCCCTTTTCTGGAGACAAGGACATTGTTTCTGTGCTCCCTCAGAAGTTGGAGTGCTGAGCATGTGGGCCTTGGAAATTCTGGAGGCCTGTTACCCACGGCTTTGGCCTCCTGGAAATTATTAGACTCGGAATTGACAGGTCTGGCCCAGACTCCTGGTAGGTACTACCCCACGTATGGGACCAGATGCTCCTAGAACCAAAGAGCTGTTCTTGGTAGCCTTTTCTGTTTCTCTTCTGTCCCCAAGTGAGGCTCAGTGTGTCCAAAGCTAATAAGTAGACTGTGGTATTTAGGTTCAGTTAGTTCTATGCTGTTAAGATTGTTTTAATGTTTGTATTTTGAACTGGCAGTAACTAGCTTAAACTGTGTTGGTGAATGTTAGGCTTGTGCTAGTATGTCCTGACATGGGGTATCTGAGCCCTTGGGGAGGTATGTTAAAGCAAGGTACAGTCCAGCACAGTGGCACATGCCTATAGTCCCAGCTACCTGGGAAGCTGAGTTGGGAGGATTACTTGAGCACAGAGTTTGAGTCTAGTCTGCACAACATGACAAGACCTTTTCTCAGAATAAAATAAAACAAAAAGCAAACGCCAAGGTATGGAGCATTGCATATTATACACCATCAGTTTTGAAAGATACATACCTGTGTGTG
>NW_004955469.1:8248733-8287302 GCF_000276665.1 Chinchilla lanigera
CTGTGCCGCTGAGCTAAATCCCCAGCCCCACCCTGTTTCTAAGCATGACAACATTTCTCACTATACTGTCCTTTACCAACACAACAGCCGAAGATAATCTGAAGACTTCAGCAGCAACAGGGTAGAAAAAAAAGTACTATCAAGAGAATAAAGTTCTTGGCCAGGAAGACCACCTTTATTTTATTTAAAAAAGGTTTTTTTAGTACACACTTGCAGTGTGTAACGGATGCATTCATCCGGGGGAGTTGGTGCATACACACCTCACATCTTAGTCCTTTCGCTTCCCTTTGCCCTCCTCTCCTCTCCTGGCTCCCCATCTCTGGATTCCTTGACCATTTGGAGATACAGCTCCCTGTTTTCTGTTACCATTTATTTTGTTCTTTAAATTATTTACACTTTGTATTTCTCATAAAGAGAAGCTATGTGATATGTAAGTTTCTTTGAGTTATTTCACTTTGTATTATGGTCTCAAAGTGAATCCATTTTCCTACAGATGAATCAAATCTGTCCTTCTCTGTGGCAGAGAGTACTTGATTTTGTATAAATACTCCATCTGCTATATCCATTCATCTGTTGATAGACATGTAAATTGCTCCTAAGATTTAGTCATTGAGTTGTGCTGCTAGAAATAGAACAGGTTTGCGTGTGTCACTGTAATATAATGTCTTTAACTGTCACTGTAATAAATGTCTTTCCGAGAAGATACCTAGAAAGGGAATAACTAGGTTGAGTGGAATTTCTAATTTCAGTTTTTGAGTAATCTCCATTCTACAGGGGTTGTACTGATTTATACTTCTGCCCACAGTGTAGAAGGGTTCTATTTCCCCAGCCAGCATAGTAATCTGGACTGGACCCTGGAACAGAAATAGGATATTAGTGGAAAAACTAGTGAGATCCAAGTAAAGTTAATAGCTTACTGAATAACACTGTGCTAGTGTTGTTTAGTTTTAATAAATACATTGTGGTTACGTAAGATAGTAACGTTAGGAGGAGCAAGGTAAGAGGGTATGAGAAACTCTCTTCTGTTTTTTCAGTTTCCTTGTAAGTCTCAAATTACTTTGAAGCAAAAAGTTCCTTAAAAAGTACTAGTACAGCTGGGGATATAGCTCAGTGGTGTAAGTGCCTGCCTGGCAAGCACAAGGTTGTGAGTTCGATCCCCGGTACCACACACACACACAAAAAAGTACTAGTACATCCTCTCTATAGCCTTTAGGCACTAAAAAAAAGTCAACAATGTACCTTAAAGAAAAGTTTTAAGCCCTCAAAAGGTGGGATTTGGTTTTAAAGAATGTACCATTAAACATGTCATGCTGAACAATAAGATTTCTTACTGTTGGGCTGCTTTGGATAAAGTTAAGACTACTGTGTAGAGCATTCTTTTTTTAGATTCTTTTTTTTTTGTCTTTTTTGAGACAGGATCTCCCTATGCATTTCAGGCTGGCCTTGAGCTCACTTTCTAGCCCAGGCTGGTCTTGAACTCGCAATGATCCTCCTGCTTCAGCCTCCTGAGTGCTGGGATTGCAGGATGGGATTACAGACGTGTGCTACCATGCCTGGCTTTTTTTAGATTCTTAGCAATTTGTTTTTTTTTTTTTTTTTTGAGATAGGATCTCACTATTTCAGGCTGGCCTTGAACTCACTATGTAGCCTAGGCTGGCCCTGAACTTACAGGAGTTCTCCTGCCTTAGCCTCTTGAGTGCTAGGATTACAGGTGTGTACCACCATGCCCGGCTCTTAGCAAGGTTTGTAGGAGTTAATGTTTGCCAGATTTGTAAGGATGCTCAATAGCAAAGTTACATCATGTCTTCATTTTAGTTGATGGGCTGCTTTGAATAAAGTTAGTATTTTCAGCAGCGTATGCTAGATAACCCTGGTATTTCAAATAAAATGAAATAAAATTTATTGAAGCTCTAAGCTTTTGACTTAAATTATATTTTCTTTCCCCAGGTATAAAGAGCTGATGCCACATGATTTGGCTAGAGCAGCACTTTTGTAAGTAAAAGCAATTTTATTTTATTTTAGTTCTTATTTTATTAAAGACAACTCTCTTCAGTTTTTATACTTGACATGGGATGCTCTGTGGAATTTTCAATCTAGGACATATTGATTATTATATAATAAAAATACCGTTATCTTTTACAAGATTAATTTATTTTTCATTTTTATCCATAGGTGCTGCACAAATTTGAGCAGCTTATGAATGTCAGTGATCTTTATTTTGCAGGCTTATCAGACAGTGTCTTGGCATGACAGTAATCATTAATGAGTATCCTACCTAGTCTATTAGATTATCAGCCTAAGCACAATACGTGGATTTGATGATTGTGTTAGGCACTTAATTACTGTGTCAGGGTAGCCAAACAGATGTTTTTCTAGAAAGAAGCTTAGCCTAGAAACCTGAAGATTTATGTGCAAACCAAGTGAAATACAAGATGTGATTAAATGAGATTGAGATGGATGAATTAATTTTGTGAGGGTCATAAAATATGTGGCTGGTTTTGAGGTAGAAATAACTAGAAAGGCACTGTTTAATTCACTTTCAGTGATGCGTTGCCTTAGTGTCGCAGGTGTTTCCTATAGGGAGATGATCCTCATGGGACCTTTCTACCCATTCTAACTCTGTACTGTGTCTTCTCTTCTGCCAGCCTTGCTTTTCTCCTTTGTACTCATAACTGTCTCTCGTTATGTAATCATTTCCATTCCCACGGCTCTATAGTAATCATCTACTTTTTATGAAAATTTCCTTTTTTTGAATTATGGCCTTGAATTCCTAGGCACAAGTGATCCTCTTGCCTCAGTCTCCTGAATAGCTATGTCACCATGCCTGGCTTCTTCTCTTTTTTCAGAAACTGGATCTTTTCTTTTTTTCTCCATTTTAAAGGAATTTTTGCAGGTTTTGGTCCTTAGAATTTACATTTCCTAAATGCACATTTTCCGTTAAAAATAGCATCCTTGTAATGTTTATTTTTAAATATAGAAGACTCCCACATCTCTAAATTTATCCTCTTTTCTTAGCCATCTTAAGTTGAAAATCACCTTTTCTCCCAAGCTGGCTTTAACCCCCCCTCCTTCAGTGGTGGTGGTGGTGGTGGGGGGATCGGCCTCAGGGTCTTGCACATGGTAGGTGTGTCTTTGCACATGTTCAGCTCTGTCTTCCTATGTGATAAGGGCGTTACTGTGGTCCTACGCACATTTTACAACTTTTTATTTTACACTAAAACATACAATAAAATTGAAATAACATGGTGAACACCTAAATACCATCCACTTAAATTTAATAATTGTTACCATTTTGCCAAATTTTCTCTTTCTGTGTGGCTTGGATCATTTTAATAGTAAACTGCAGACATCGTGACACTTAAGCTCTAAGTATTTCACTTTGTATCTCTTAAAAATAAGGAACTTCTTTGCTTACCCGATTGCCAAAATAATGATTCCATGATAACTTCCCGTATCTAGTTCATATACAAATCTCCATCAGTTGTTCTAAAACTGTCTTTTCTTAAAAAGAAAATATTTTCAAACCTAAACCTCATCAGAGTTTGTATTATAAAAGGATAGGTCTCTTTATTCTCTTTTGACTTAGAACATTTTTTTTCCTTCCCTCTCCCTATGACATTGAGTTTTTGAAAAGTCCAGGCCTGCTGTACTATAGAATGTCCCATTCTGGGAGTTTCCTCATATTTAACTTCCCTCTCCTGAATTTCCTGTAACCTGGAAATTAGGTCTGCAAGCTGATAGATTCAAGTTAAATGTTTCTTCTTTGGCAAGAATACCCTTGGTCACATCAAGGAGCACATGTGTTTGATGCTGAATCTCACAGCTTGGTGGTGGTGGTCACACTGTGATCAAACTACCTGATCTTTTGATGGTAAAGGCACACTTTTCCCTTTGGAGTTGGCGAGCAGTCTGTATAGGGGCATCTCAGTGCTCTGCAAACACTCTGTTCTCCAACAGCTTCTTATCAAATGGGTTTTCGCATCCATTGATAATTTTGGCCTGAATCAGTTATTAGATTAGAGATTACAAATTTGTAATTTTTCTCATTATTTTCTTCTTACATTATTTATTGACTGACATTTTTCTGTCAGCTTGCTTGTTTTTTTTTAATTGATGAGGGACTTCAGGATTTTTATTTATACCAACTTTAGCCTTACTCTTTTGTTTTTTTATTTTTATTAGTATATATTTTTGATACCTAATAATTATATTCATTGTGGGGAGTTCACACATATCCATGAGACATCTTATTCTTTTCATGTTCTCTTCTTTCTTTTTCCCTCCATTTCTTCGTTCCCTTCCCATTTACAAAAGATCTCTCTGTTTCTTAGTATCTTTTATTTTGCTCTTTATTTATACTTTGCATTTCTCATATAAGAGGACTCATTTTTTTTCTTGAGACAGGGTCTCACTATGCAGTTCAGGCTGGCCTTGAGCTCACTTTGTAGCCCAGGCTGGTCTCAGACTTGCAGCGATCCTCCTGCCTCAGCCTCTTGAGTGCTGGGATTACAGGCATGTGCCACCACGCCATGCTAATGTGGTTTTTAAGCTGTTTGATTTATTTCACTTAACATTGCAGTTTCAAGGTGCATCCATTTTCTTACAGATAGCTCAAATTTACCCTGCTTTATTATGGAGTAGTTCTCCACTGTGTATAAATACAATTTTCTTTATCTATTTATCTGTTGATGGACATGCAGACTACTCCCAAGATTTAGCGATTATGGATTGTGCTGCTATAAACATGGGTATGCGGGCATCACTGTAATGTGATATCTTTAATTCCTTTGGAAAGGTACCTAGTAAAGGAATAGCTGGGTTGAATCGAATGTCTGTTGTTTCCCTTTTTAAAGCTCAGATTATCCTACTTCTCTTCTGTGGGACCTCCTCCAAGTTGGCTTTATGGCCCTTTTGTTTTTTAGTATAGTACTATTTTTGAGATATAATTTGTGATAAAATGGCACAGATTTGAAGTGTATACATTGATGAGCTTTGCCAGATATGTATACCCGTGTTCCTGCTTTTGCTATGGTTCCTTTTGAGTGCTTTCTTACCTTGGGACAAAAAAGATGTTGAGATTTACTTTGTATTTTGCTTCAGAAGTATCAGTCATTTCTTTAAACGCATTTGTTTCACTGTGCTGGTGATGCATACCTATAATCCCAGCACTCAAGGAGACTGAGGCAAGAGGATCAAAAGTTTGAGCACATTCTGAACAATTTAGAAACTTAGCAAGGCCCTGTCTCAAAAATGAGTGGGGATGTAGCTCAGTGCAGAAGGCCTAGGGTTTAATCCCCAGTGCGGGGGTGGTGGTGGTGGTGGAGGAGAAACCTTTGTCTCCTTAATAGGGAATAACGTTTAGGAACCAGGTGTGGGTTCAAGGTGTGCTCATTTCTGCTGAAGTGTTACTGCTTCTAGTTTCTACCTATGGGTAGAACATACATGCATACATATATAAATAAATTAGTTTAAATCATGTGTTTATGTTGCTGTTTCAAATTTTGACTTAATATTATCATCATTTTGCTCCATCTCTTTGATTTTGTATTTCTTCTCCTTTTACTGAAAATGTTGGTTTCTCCTGACATTAACTGACATTACTATGTTTATTTATTTTATCTTATTCTAAATATTTTATTCTTCCTTCCTAATTTCTCATTACCAATTCATTGAACATGAAATGTTGAGTTTTTAAATCACTGTTTTATTCATTTCTGCGATTAGGGGCCAAGTGCTTGTCAGATTAAAGAAAACATGTAGCTCCTGCCCTTTTCAAGGCTTACTTTTTAAAATTTTATTTGTTGCAGTGCTGGGGATCAGCCCAGGACCTTGTGCATGCTGGGCGAGCACTCTCACGGCCCAGCCCAAGGCTTGCCTTCTTACAGAAGTGCAGCGTTTTATGTTAGGATACCTGGCACTACATCAATGTGTGAAATTTTTCCTCGCTTTGCATTTGTGTTTTCAGGGGTTTGTTACATCGGACCAATGTCCCAAAGGAAGTTGTTGATTATATCACCTTTGGCACAGTTATTCAGGAAGTGAAAACAAGCAACGTGGCTAGAGAGGTGAGTAAGATAACCTTTGTATTGTTTAAAGGGATTAGTAGGAAAATCAGTTTGAATCTCAACCAATATAATTTACTTTTTGATTTTTTACTTTTTCTTTTCTTTTTTTATAGTGCTGGGGATTGAGCCCACGGCCTTAAACATGCTAGGCAAGCGCTCTACCATGGATCTACAACTTTAGCCCTAGAATTTACTTGCTGAAAGCCATTGAAATCTATTGAAGGGTGAGGGATGGAGTTCAGTGGTAGAGTGCTTGCCTCGTATACATGAGGCCCTCAGTTCAAACCCCAGCATCACAAAATAAACAAAAATATCTACTTAAAGTTCATTAGCTAACCTTACATTTGACTTAAAATGTAATGTTACAACTTAATATTTAAAAGAATTGCACTATAAACCAAATAATATACATTATTAGTATGTGTTCCTGTTTTACTGTAAGTCAAATCAGTTGTTTGAGTTGGTTTAGGAAATGTTAGTCTCTTGTTTTAGAAAAACAGAGATTATGGCAATGTGTGGCTGCTGTTACTTTTGTAGTAATGCTAGATATAGTTTATAACTATTTAAAATCTCAGTGTTTTTCAGAGAACTAACTTCATAGCTTGGTTTTTATAATTGGACTTAGCTTTGTTCCCATTGACTGAATGACACATGGACAGATTTCGAAAGAAGTATTTCACAGGCGTCTACTTTTACCCTAGTTGGCATGGCTCCATGTAGTGCTTATGGGGCACTCATGATAACACCTGGCCTTGGACGTCTGTGATACGTGCCCCAGGCTTTTCACCGAGATCAGTCCAAATGTGTCTTCTGGGCTTGGTTTGGGATAGTGTTGGCTATAAAGCACTGTGCGCTAAGCTTTATTTCAGTTCTGGGCTTGTGATTGTGCTCAGTGTAGTTGTGAGAGTGATAACTCAGATGGCTGGGAACCCAGGGATAAGGCCACCTGAGCAGGACTGTGCATTTTTGTTGTGGCAGTAGATGTTAAAACCACCAAATGCCTGGCATGAAGTCCTCAGAAATGAACTGTATGTTGTTGTTGAGGGGCAGAAAGGAAGTGAGAACATGAAGAGGTTTTTGTTTTTCTTTTGGAGTCTTGTGCCCCCTGCATCTTTACATTTCTGAATGTATCCATGAGAGTTTTATAAAGTATATAAAAAGCCCTCTAGCTGTTTATGATACATTTTCAACTTTTATGTTGTGAAAATAAGGTGACTTTTATAAGAGCACTTAAAATGTAGATGTTAAATCCATTTCACTTTTCCTTATACAGCTTCTCTTTCCTAACATGAAAGCCATGGTTTTTTGTGAATTTTTTTCTGGAGATTTTAGATCCATATACAAATCTAAGCTGTGATTGACATGAGGTAGTTCCTTCCCCTTGCCCTATACTAATAATTCCAGTCAGGTTGTACTCCAGGTCAATTCTCCAGTGACTGCAGGGAAATACTGAATTGAGGGGATAATTATGACAGTGTTACTTTAAGGTTGTATTATAACCTAAGAACCAGCATAATTCTAGCTAAGGAATTTCTTTAGGATCTAAATTCTAAAAGGCTTCTGATGTTCCTATGAACATGACTTCGCAGAAAGACCTCCGCATAGTTCCTGCACTCCAGCTTAACTAAGTGGTGCCCTCCTCCTTTCCCCCTAGTGCCTTGAGAACTATTCAAACTTTAAATAGAAGCATTTGGACAAGGGTCACCAGTTACCACTTCTATTTACAGCTCCTTCAGTCCGAGGGTCAGCTGGGGCCAAGGGTAGCACATGCTAGCAAGGTTCCGGTGAGGATCCGGCTGCTGTGACCTGAACGTCCCTTACCCTTACCCTACTGCAGAGCTCGTCTCTCCTGCCTGCCGAGCATGTTCCCTGTCTCCCTTTGGACTGGTTGAGGCTAAGAGGTTGTCTTGCAGTCGTTTTTAGCCAAGTTGATTGGGTACTTAGTGTCACTCCTACTTGGAGGGAGGAGAATAAGGTCATGTTGCTTGCACACCACTGTGACACACTGCGATTTCTACAAGGATAGATGATAAATAGTATAAAGTAAAGATCAGCTGAGAGACAGGGACGCTCATTAATCTAGGCTTTGGAAACACTTATGTTACCAAACTATAGGAAAATTTGTTTTCTGAGGGCAATTAAATATTTTCAGAAAAAGGCTACTAAAGATGAATTCCTTGTAATAGGATTCAGAATGTGGGGGGCAAGTTTGGGAGCTTTTTTTGGCAGTGGGATTGGTGCTAGGGCTGGGACCCACAGCCACATTACCTGAAGATCAGTGGAACAGATAGAAGATACAGATACAACTTTCAAACACACTCAGTCACCTTATCTTCGTCAAAGGGGCCAAACATGTTCAATGGAAGAAAGATAGCCTCTTTAATAAATGGTGCTGGAAAAACTGGCTTTCCACATGCCAAAGACTAAAACTAGACCCATGTCTTTCACCATGCACTAAATTAAAGTCAAAATGGATCAAAAATCTAAATATTAAAATAGAAACACTAAATTTATTGGAAGAGAAAGTAGGTAAAAATCTTGACGACATTGGGCCAGGCAGAGAGTTCATGAACAAAGACCAAACTGCATGGGAAATACTTCAAAGAATCAACAACTGGGATCTCATCTTACTGAAAAGTTTTTGCATATCTAAAGAAATCACCAATAAAGTAAAAAGAAAACCCAGAAATTGGGAAAAAATTTTAGCCAACTGCCCTTCACACAGAGGACTTCTGTCTAGGACATATAAAGAAGGAAAAAAAAATCAGGCCCCCCAAATTCAAAGACCCAATCCAAAAATGGGCATCTGAGTTGAATACACACTTCTCTAATGAAGAAATACTGATGGCGAAGAAATACATGAAAAAATGTTCAACATCATTGGTCATTTGAGAAATGCAAATTAAAACAACACTGAGATTCCATCTCGCCCCAGAGAGAATAGCTATCATCAAGAAATCAACCAGTAGCAAATGCTGGAGAGGTTGTGGGGAGAAAGGAACCCTACTCCTCTGCTGGTGGGAGTGTAGATTGGTGAAACCACTGTGGAAATCAATTTGGATATTCCTCACAAATCTAGGACTGGAAGTCCCATTTAACCCAGCTATTCCCCTTCTGAGTATTTTCCGAGAAGAATTAAAGACATCATACCACAGCGATATATGTGCATCCATGTTTATAGCCGCAGTTTGTTATAGCTAAATCTTGGGAACAACCCAGATGCCCATCCACTGAGGAATGGATAAGAAAGATGTGGTATTTTTATACAATGGAGTATTACTCAGCTATTAAAAAAGATAAACTTGAGGCTTTTGTAGTTAAATGGATGCAACTAGAGACCATACTTATAAGTGAAATAGATTGGACCCAGATGTGTAAACATCATATTGTCTCCTTGGTGTAGGAACCTGAAAGACTAGGTAAAACTCAAAATGTACAATAGATGATAGGAAAGGGAAAGAAATTGCTCAAAGGAAGGAACAACTGGGATGAGGGAAAGAAGAAAAAAGAAAGAAGGAAGGCAAAATATAAATATATATATGAATAACTGCGATAACTGTATTGCTGATGTCTGAGGGTGTATAGAAATGAACAGTTAATGCTCACAATTTTTTATGTTCTGATTGACTTTGCATGCTTGTGTCTGGTGGTCTGAGCAACTGATTTGAAGGTAACAATATGGAATGGAATTACAATGGTGAACTCCTACCATCTTGTCTAGTGAAACTCTGTATTATCTCTTAACATTTTACTGAAGAATTATTTTTCTGTTCTCTTTAATGGTTTGAGCAGTCTTTCATTCTTGCATCTGATAATCTGAGCAATGTAGGCTATTTTTTGCCAGATTAATGGAAGGTCCCAGTTTTCTCAGCTGGTTTCAAACTTCAAGTCATTTGCAGTGAACTGCTCAGGTCACCATCCTACCAGCTCTGCCAGTTGTGAGCTGCTCTGACCCATATTCGTCAGAAGCTCACCCCTAACTCCAGCAGTTCTCCAACGTCTCTCACTCAACTGAGCTGCTCCACCTTTGGCAAGGCTGGCAGTTCTGCTTTGCCTCGGGTCTGTAGTGTGCAATCTGAGTGATTGGCAGAGAGAAGAGTCAAGCAGGCAGGCACCTGAGTGGGAACTGTTTATGAGTTATCAGTTCTTCAGGAACATTGGCATCTTTTCATATTTTTTGGTTTTTGGTTCACAAATAAACTGTGAAACTTCAGGTTCACAGATCATGAGACCATCACTCCATAATATATCCCATCATTCCATCACCTATATTTGAAAATTTAAGTAAATTAATATTAAATTGAGGGGCTGGGGATTTAGCTCAGTGGCAAAAGCGCCTGCCTGGCAAGCGCAAGGTCTTGAGTTCGATTCCTGGTACCAGAAGAAAAACAAAAACAAAAACAAAAAGTACTAAATTGATATTTTTGAAGGCTCTGAGCAAAGCATTGCCAAGAAATTAGGTGAGACAAAAGACTGTCGTACCCTTTTCTACCACATTAGAATGTAGCTGCCTGGAATTTTGCATCATGCCTGTCAATTAATGGCTAGGTGAAAAACTGGCAAACCATTTATGTGATGGCCTTAATTTTGTTTTAAACATTGTTCTGTAGCGCATTAAAATAAAATCTCTTCCTGATTCTCCAGGCAGAGTAGTAGTACTCAGAGTGTCACGTCATACAGCGTATTTCTTCCTAAGTGACTGTCTCATTCACTGTGTTTCCTGAAGGCTGCCCTTGGAGCTGGCTTCTCTGACAAGACTCCTGCTCACACTGTCACCATGGCTTGCATCTCCTCAAACCAGGCCATGACCACAGGTGTGTTTGTTTTTAATTTTATTCACAGGAGTGTTGAAATACCATGTTAGTTTTACTCCTTTGTTTTTTGTATCATTAAAAGTAATCTTAGCCAGGTGTGGTGTAGCACGCCTGTAATCCCAGCTACTCAAGAGGATGAGGTGGGAGGGTGACAAATTCGAGGCCAGCCTAGGCAACTTAGTAAGGCCTTGTCTCAAAATAAAATTTAAAAGGCTGGGAGAATACCTCAATAGGAGAGCACCCCTGAGTTCACTTGCAGGCCCAGGAAAGAAGGACAAACTTAACAGAAATAAGCAATTAGTACAGATCTCTTCATTTATGTTTTTTAAAAATAAGGTCATATAGATTTTGGTTTTTGACAGACAATTCTCAGCCTTTTTCTTGATTTCCATACACAAGGGCCCAGCCTTAAGGAATTCCCTTTATCAGTAGTGGTGTGGCTGCAACCGGGGAACCATGCCTCTGGGCGGATGCTTGAGAGCCAGAGGCACGAGGTGGTTCTGATCTGATGATTCCTGGGAAGAGAGGGTTCTGTGCCTCCCCCGCGACCTGAGTTGTAAATCTCTGCTTTGGATGGCACAAGTCTTTCTCTCACATTCTTCCTACCTCCTGTCATTTCTATAAATCATTGCAACTTCTAACTTCAGTAATATTGTGGGACATTTTGTAGCATCAGCCCTTGGTGTGTAGACAGAAAACTTGATAGGGTTGGTCCTCTTGTGCTGGTTTAGTAAAATCAAGGCCAGGTTGGTCAGCCCAACTTGTGCATGGCAGGAAATGAATGCCAGAGGCAGTGACTAAGACACTGTAACACAACATGTGATCAGCTTCCAGGTAGGGTAACAGAATACTTGTCAGTGGCCATAAAGAGAGAGAAGGCTGCCTTTCATCTCAAAAGCTAGAATTTCTCTGGTTTGTAGTAGAAATGAACATTTTCTGTAGGGAAAACTTTCTGAAAACTGATGCTGGGAGCATATAAAATATCCACCTTCACTGGGAGTTATGGTTGTAATCCTAGACTCAGAAGGCTGAGACAGGAGGATCACAGGTTTGAGGCAGCCTGGGGTACATAGTGAGTTCAGGGCCAGCCTAGACTACACAGCAAAAGCCTGCTTCAGACAAACAAAACAAAAACAATAATATGCAAGATACCTAGGCATGGTGGTGTTGCTGTAGTGTTTAGCTACTTGAGAGGCTAAGGCAAGACAATCTTGAGTTCAAGGCCAGCCTTGGCAGTGTGGTAAAATCCTGTCTCAAAAAACAAAACAAAATATACAAAAAACAAACAAAAATCTCATAAAAATGCAAGATGTTCTGACTTAGAATATAGTTTGAAGCTGGGTGTGGTAGCTCACGCCTGTAATCTGGTACTCTGGAGGCTGCGGCAGGAGGATAACCAGGACTATATGGTGAGACCCTGTCTTGAATAAATAAAAGAATATGGTTTGAGAGTTGACCCAGTGGTTATATCCAGAAATTGATGTCCATGTGGCTTGAGTGATACTTGTTTTTCTCTCATATTGTTGAACATTTTGGGTCATTTACAAAATAATGTTCACCCCTCTAGAAAGGTGAAAACTAATTACTGAGATTGTACAACTGTTATCAGCTTTTTAATTGAGAAGCTTAAATTTCAGTGGCTTGTTATTTTCTACCAGAGATGAGCTTGTACTTGTAACTGTACCTTGTAGCTGTTGGCCTGATTGCTTCCGGCCAGTCCGATGTGGTCGTGGCAGGTGGTGTCGAGTTGATGTCCGATGTTCCTATTCGTCACTCAAGGAAGATGAGGAAGATGATGCTTGATCTCAATAAAGCCAAGACTCTGGGCCAGAGACTGTCTTTGCTCTCTAAATTCAGACTGAATTTCCTGTCACCTGAGGTAAGGCTTATGAATTTATGTAAATGAAGGCCCAGAGATTTTAATTAAATCTATCAGGCATGCTCTTATACTTGTAGATTCTCTTGGTTACAGTGAAGGTAATTATTTGGTCAAGATGGAAAAAAAAAAGGGGTTAGAAATTTTGAATATTTGAACTCTTTTGGCAATGCTTTGTTCACAAAGAGCTTCCTTTGTCTTATTCTTGATTGATAGATGGTGAATAAATAGATTTTAACTTTTCCAGATAGCACCAAACAGTCCTAGGTGTTATACGGCACCTCTTAATAGCTTACCTGCTCTTCTGTATCTCCCTCACAGCTCCCTGCGGTGGCCGAGTTCTCCACCAGTGAGACCATGGGCCACGCTGCAGACCGAATGGCTGCTTCCTTTGCAGTTTCTCGGCAGGAGCAGGATGAATATGCGCTGCGTTCTCACAGTCTGGCCAAGAAGGCCCAGGACGAAGGACTCCTTTCTGATGTTGTCCCCTTCAAGGTTCCAGGTAAAATGGAGTGCTTTATGATCTTTGCTAGGGAGTTCAGAATTGCTCTGGTAGCTCCTAAAATTCTAAAAATCTTACATGCATGACTTTTTTGTATGTTGATTTTGTCTCCAAAATAGTCTATATCCTTAAACAGGGACTCCAGTTTTGATTTAAGTTGTAACGCAGGTAAACATTTTTCTTGTGATTTTTAAAGTGTGTTTCTCTGGAGAAGATATATAACGCTTATAGTTCCTTAGAGTGAAAATGTTCCTGTTTTTATAGGAAAGGATACGGTTAGCAAAGATAATGGTGTCCGTCCTTCCTCGCTGGAGCAGATGGCCAAACTAAAACCTGCGTTCATCAAGCCCTATGGCACAGTGACAGCTGCAAATTCTTCTTTCCTGGTAATGCTCATGTTCGTGGTGTTTAGTAATGACTATTTCTATACACTCAATATAAAAGCCTAAAATAGGTCTATGTGTGTATATTTGAAAAGGCTAAAGATAAATTTATTCAATTTGAAGCTGATATTAAAATAGAATCTTTATTTTGAAGCAAAATCATAGTTTTTTCTTTTTTTAATTGAGCATAGTTGACAGAATCGTATGTATTTAAGGTATACAACATGTTTTGAGATACCTATATATTGTGAAATGATTATACAATCAAGCTAATTAACTTACCTATCATCTCTCATACTTAAAGGAATTCTTTATTTACTCTGCCTAGAAATACTTTATAATATCACAAGTCAAAAAATATTCTTAAGCAAAAGAAAAATGTGTTCAGTATCTCACTCCCAGAGACAGATTAAAACAGTTAAGTGAACACTATTCTCAATGATTTCTTGATGTCTCTATACATTAATATAGTTTTGAAATAAAAAGTTGGTAATACCATGCATACTGTTTTGTAACCCACTATTTCATTTTGGGGGTTTTGTGGATACCTTCTCACTTCAATAAATTCATATTGACATCATGACCTCTCTCTTTTTTTTTTTTTATGTCTTTTTGAGACAGAGTCTCACTGTGCAGTTCAGGCTGGCCTTGAGCTCACTTTGTAGCCCAGGCTGGTTTCAAACTTGCAACAATCCTGCTTCAGCCTCCTGAATGCAGGCTTGCGCCACCATGCCCGGCTGACATCATGATCTGTTAATGATGTAATTAATAACTTTTTTGTTCCCTCATTACCTGCCTTTACACCACCACCCCTTTTTTTGCTTCCTCTTAGCAAGTAATAGTCTCCCTTCTATATTCATGTCATCCTTTTAAGATTCCACATATTAGAGAAAATATGCAATATCTGTCTTTGAGTCTGACTTATTTCACTTACGATTATCTTCAGTACCATCCATTTTCCTGCAAATGACATAATTTCTTCTTTATGGCTGAATATCTATTTTGTGTATATACCACAATTTCTTTATCCACTCATCTGTTGATGGGCACCTGGGCTGGTTCTACATCTTAGCTGTTGTGAATTATTACTGCAATAAGCATGGGTAAGCAGGTATCCCCAGAGCATGCTGACTTTAATTTCTTTGGATATATGTCAAGGAGTGGTATAGCTGACTCAAATGGTCATTCTAGTTTTAGTTTTTTAAAGGAACCTCCATACTGATTTCTGTTGTGACTGTACTATTTACATTCCCAGCAGCTGTGGAGGGCTTCTTTTTCCCTGCATCCTTACCAGCATTTATTGTTTTCTGTATTCTTGATGATAGCTATTCTGACTGAGATGAGATGGAATCTTTATTTATTTATTTATTTTTTCTAGTACTGGGAATTGAACCCAGGGCTTTCACACTGAGCTACATCCCAGCCCTTTTTTATTTTTTTAAATTTTTTTATTTTTTATTTTTTTTTGGTTTTTCTCCGGTACCGGGAACCGAAATCACGACCTTGCGCTTGCCAGGCAGGCGCTTTGCCGCTGAGCTAAATCCCCAGCCCCCCTTTTTTATTTTTTGAGACAGGGTCTTCTTGCTCAGTCCCTAGATTGCTCAGGCTGAGCTTGAACTTGGAATCCTTCTGCCTCAGACTCCCAGAGTGCTGCAATTACAGCTGTGTGCCTCCATGCCAGGCTTTCAATGTGCTTTTGAGTTGTATTTCCCTAATGCCTAAAGATATTGAACATATTTTCATATGCTTACTGTACTTCATATACTTATCTTTGTATTTCTTTTGAGAAGTATCTATTCAATTTATTTGCCCATTTATTGATTGGGCTGTTTCAGTTTTTGGTGTTTTTTGAGTTCTTTATATATTCTAGACAGATGTCAGATGATAACTGCAAAGACTTTCTCTGATTCTGTAGGCTGGCTCTTCAGTCTGTTGGTTGTTTCCCTTATTGTGCAGAAGCTTTTTAATTTAAGGTAGTTTGTTGATTCTTACTGTTATTTCCTGTGCTTTTGGAGTCTAATTCAGGAAGTTTTTGCCTGTGCCTCCGGTTTCAAGTGTTTTCCCTTTGTTTTTTTCTAGCAGTTTTCAAAGCTTTAGGTCTTATTCCTAGGTCTTTGGTCCATTTTGAATTGATTTTTGTACAGGGTGAAAAATAGGGATCTAATTTCATTTTTTTACATAGGGATGTCCAATTTCCCCAGAGGCTGTCTTTCCTCCGATGTATGTTTTTGTCTCCTTTGTTGACTTAGTTACTTTTCTTGTTGCTGAGACAAAATACCCAACACCCAGAGTTAAAGGAGAAAAGGTTTATTTAGCTCACAGTTTATAGAGGTTTCAGTTCATAGTTGGCTGGCTCCAAGGCAAAGGGGAATGGCAGACAGGGATCACAGAGGAGAAACAGTCCATGGCAGGCAGAAGGTGGCAAAGCAAGCAAGCAACAACAGCAGCTTTCTTCTGTCCCTTTTATATTCTATCTAGGCTACCTGCCTTCTGCCCGTAGAGTGTGTAGCACTCACACTGAGAACTATTCAAGCCAGTCAGTGGACTGATTTAGTAATCACATACCCTTAACCCCAGCATCACACACCCTAGATCCAGCCACCTCTGAAAAAGCCCCACCTATAACCACATGAGGCTTTGGAGGGACTTCTGGACACAAGCCGTAACATTTGTCAAGAGTCATATGGCTATAGTTGTGTTACCTGGCACAGTTCCACCAGTATTAGCATCACCTCATTAAGCCTGAGTAGTGAAGGATCTGGGTTGATGCTCATTTCCAAAGCCAAAGTAGATAATAGGGCCAGGCAGCAGGGGCTATACTCACCAGATCTGAATGGTCTGGATTACTTCTGTGGTGTGCCACAGGTCCAGGTTTATTCAATGAAAATCAAACACAGACACCATCAGAGGCAACACATCACAGAGCCATGGATTTTTGGAACTACATTAATGTACCACATTCACTGCAACTTTGCACAAGGGCACACTGAACGTATTTAATCTCTATAAACCATATGTTAAGCGTCATCACCTGTGTTTCCAGATTTTCTGGCCACCTTATTGGAGCCTACACGCTGCCTTCAGTGTTGCTCAGTTGTACAACAGAGTAGAATGTGACCTTTTTTTTCTTTTTTTTTTTCAGACTATACAGAGTAGTTTCCTTTTCCTTGGAATTGTGGATTTTGGTAGGAGCTCTTTTTTTTTTTAACAGTAGTAAAGGACTTTTTCCCTGAGTGATCACCTCTTTGTCCCCTGATTTCTCTTGATTGTTGTTTGGGACAAAAAATGTATGGTGTATGTACAGAGAGGGAAATCAGTGGTACTAATGTTCTTACCTGCCCACCTCATTCTTCTTCCATTAGTTGGCTTATTACAGATACTTTGCATAGAAAGAAACTACCCAGAAGCTGTGGGTAGGAAGTAGCTGAGAAGTAGCACAGAAAATATAAAAAATAAGTTGAATAAATAAGTTGTTTTAATTCATAAACTTCTTCCTTTTCTGTGCCCAAAACAAAAAACTTTGGCTGAGTTTTTTATGGATACTTGCATTTCTAAAGTTCTTTTTATTCATTTTGATGATTAGGATACTCTTTGAACAGGCTTCTTCTTTTGTGCTCTAAAACTGGTCAGTCCTTGTGTTTGAATTGTGATTTAATGATAGATACAACGAAGTTTGTGATGAGTTAATACAACCAGGGGCAAAACTTAGAAAAGGCTGCAGAGGAACCTCAGGCAGGCCAGAGAATTCACTGTTACTCTTCCGGTTGACATTTCAGACTGATGGCGCTTCTGCGATGCTGATTATGTCTGAGGACAAAGCTCTGGCCATGGGATATAAGCCAAAGGCATATTTGAGGTAAGTAAATTTTCATGTGGATTATCGCTGAATATTTTATTACTGGAGCTAACCTCTATGTTTTTTACGTAGGGATTTTGTGTATGTGTCCCAGGATCCAAAAGATCAGCTTTTACTGGGGTAAGTAGTAGTGTGTATTTCTGGAGTTTAATCAAAAATATTTCATTACTAACATTTATTACAGATTTTGAAGTGCCTTAAGCTCTGAGTTCATAATTGGCTTGGGAGGTGGATTTTATTTTATTTTATTTTATTTTATTTTATTTTATTTATTTTTAAATTTTTTTTTTTTTTTTTGTTACTGGAAATTAAACTCAGGACCTTGCACTTGCCAGGCAGTCACTTATGTTACTGAGCTATATCCCTGACCCCTGAGAGGTGGATTTTAAAGCAAATAATAATAATAATAATAATAATACTTTTTGGTATAATCATTTTACAGTTTTGAGTTATTTTCCATTTTTTCCTGTATATTTTCTGCTTAAAATTGGTAATACAAGCTAGCTATGGTTGCACATGCCTTAATCTCAACACTCTGGGAAGCTGAGGCAGGAAGATTACAAATTTGAGCCCAGGTTGGGCAACCTAGTGACTTAGGAAAACCTTGTCTTAAGATACAAAAAAAAGGGCTGAGAATTTAGCTTAGTGTAAAGATTCTGGGTTGAATCCCAAAATAATTTTCATTTTAAAAAAACGTTTTTTGTTATATAAATATACACAAACATAAATATCTCTTGTTTCATAAAAGCCTCCTAATACTTAGATTATCTCTTCCTCCCTCACAAGGTAGGAGCCTCACTGGCTTCCTTCTGATACTGTTTTTTCTTTGTTTCTTTGTCTGTTATGATCTTGAGATTAGCTAAGCCCTTTTGCATACCTTGCCCTTTTACTTTCATTCTTCTTCTAACTTTACATTGTTAACTTAGTTTTTTCCTTCATTATTTGCTTAGTACCTGTCTCCTCAACTCTACAACATAAACTTAACAAGGACAAAATTCAGTTCATTATTATATCCCCAGCCTTAATCAGTATTTGTACAGTAGCATCAATAGATGTAGAACTCAGTTTAGGGAATGTGAAGAAGCTCTTAGATTAAAAATTAAAATTTTAAGATTCTCCTCTTTTTCTTTTCAGACCAACATATGCTACTCCAAAAGTCCTAGAAAAGGCAGGATTAACCATGAATGATATTGATGTTTTTGAATTTCATGAAGCCTTCGCGGTAAGTCATTTGAAAAACACACCTGGAGGAACTATAGTCATTAAGTCTTTGTTTATGGGAGAGAGCAAGGCTTGGTTTATATTATAAGTTCAACAGGAGCGTGCCTTGGTAGTTTAGTACTGACTGACGTGGGGAGGGGATCAGGAGAGAGTTGAGAGCCACACCTATGGGGTTGAGAACTACCTTTTGAGGCTCCTAGAGGCCCTTGGAAGTATAAAATTGTTTCTTTGGGATTTTTTCACTAGGAATTGACTTAAAGATTTGCCTGACTTGAAAGTTACAGAAACCTATGCCTAAAGGAGTTTAGAGAAACATTATTAACAAAGTTGTTTATATATTTTTTCTCCCCTAGGGTCAGATTTTGGCTAATTTTAAAGCCTTGGATTCTGATTGGTTTGCGCAAAACTACATGGGTAGGAAAACCAAGGTAAGTTTCTGATTAAAAAGTGTTTGATTGTCCAAGGCACATTAATATTTGGAGCTTAGTTGCCCTCTAAGAAGAATATGAAAGGAAAGCTTCCTCTTATAAAAAATTGTATATTTTATTCAGTGTGCTATATTTGTGTCTTAGTTTAAAAATAGTTTCTAGGAAATCTTTTGCAAAAATAATAGGATTTTATGTTACCTTTGTTCATCTCATGTAGGCATTAAGTAAAAAGTAAATCAATGCTTGTCTTTTTATACTGACCTAGACTTACTTTCTTTTGCAGTAAAATTATTTGTGATAGGTCTAACATTAGTTATTTCTGTTCCTCCTTGTTACTAAGAGCATGGCTTGTATCCCATCTTTGAGTAAACATGCCTTTACACTGTATCTGTATCTTTGTGGGATCCAGGTTGGATCACTTCCTTTAGAGAAGTTTAATACCTGGGGTGGATCGCTGTCCCTGGGGCACCCATTTGGAGCTACTGGCTGCCGCTTGGTCATCACAGCTGCCAACAGGTTGCGGAAGGAAGGAGGCCAGTATGCCTTGGTGGCCGCCTGTGCAGCTGGAGGGCAGGTACGTGTGGGGCAGCTTCACAGGAGCTTCCAGAAAGTCACTTTCTTGGAAGCAAAATAAGTTCGTCTCAAAAAGTTTTGATTTAGTTTAGTTTGAAACATTCTTGAAGCAATATTCTAAAGACAGGCAACCAAGAAAAAAAAGCAGTTTTTTTTTGTTGTTGTTTTTGTTTTTTTGGTGAAGGTTAGGGGAGGAGGAGGAGGAACAACTTTAATTCTGGCAATAGGAAGATGTTATTTAAATCCAAGATATTTTTTCCCCTAAAGTAGTGTTACCTTTTTGATGTATAAAATGAATATATGGCCATTATGGGAAATAGAAAGAATATATGGAAAGCAATTGGAATCACTTATATATCTCCTTACTGGGAGTCATCATGTTAAACATCATGATGTATCTTCTTCCTTAGTGATAAATGTATGCATTTATCTATTCAGCATGAAATCCTATCTACAAAATCTCTCCAAGAGGTAAACTGTCTCGCTAAAGAGCTGAATTATACCCTCATTAGGGAACTAATTTACCTCTAGATAACTTTTTTCTGTTCCGCTAAGGAAATTATTAGTCCAACAGAGCTTTTTCCCTACTTACCTTGCTTACATTTAGACCTAACTTCCTACCTGCTATAGCATTTCACTCTGGAGATAAAATCCAAAAGGAAGACTGACTCTAGTTTGGTTTTTTTCTTTTTTTAAAAATCTTGATGTGAATAGATTTTGTTTTTATCTGGATTATAGGAACTCTCTGTTACTGATCAAAAAAAATAAATGATATTTAAAAGTATAGACATGTTACTGTAAGGAACAACATGAGTCAGAGACCAGCAGAGAGACCACCAGGCTTTTATAAAAGGCAACATGGTGTGAAATTTATTGTGTCTGGATGCGGACAGATAGATGGCGAAAAGGCCATGTGTGTGGTACAGAGAATAGCACCTTTTTATAGGTGGACAAAGGGGGTCAAGTGGGGAGGTCAGGTGAGATATCTGGTGAGGGAGTAAGGGGCTTCAGGTGAGGAGATCTGAGCAAGCATCCATGATCTAGGTTCTCTGAATGTCTGGTGCCTCAGTGGTCAAAGTCCTCAAAGTATGTGGTATAAACATACAGATGTTTTCAGATGTCCTGGTGCTTAGAAGATTTTATGTTCTGTCTGATCTCTTCTTTTTGACATCCTGTTCTGTGTTTGCTGAGGGTAGCACTCCTGCTGGGGTTATAGTTTTGGCTGAGAAAATTTGTGGCTGCTAAAAAACAGGTTGGATGCTGGGAAAGTCATGCCCGAATCAAGCCTGACATTTACATTTTGAAGTCTTCATATATGGCTCTTCCTCAGATACTTGGGAAGTAAGGGACCAGTTATTTTTAGAAGTTGGAACATTTTGTACTTCATGATCAGTTTTTAATCTGTGTAACTTCTTCCACAGAAACCCTGGTCATTTAGGACCTGAGCCCCTCATCTCATCTCCCTGTGCCGGGAGGGTGGCAGCTCCCACATAGTGCTGTGCATGGTGTGTGGCCCACAGGGGGCGCTGTCCTTTGCATTTGGCATCTGTTCCCTGATTCTTTATCTGGTATCTGCGGCATAAACTACACTAGATGCTTTTGTGGATGAACAAGATTGATGCTCAGTGTCTCCTTTCTAGGAGCTCATAGTATAGTGAGGAATGTGGAGATGATGCATCTTAGAAGTGAGGTTAAACTTGACGCTGTCTCCTCAAGAGCCGAACCACTGACACCAACCTAATTAGGAGGTAGAAAAAGAATTCATCACGGTGCAACTACAGCAGAACTTCTCAGTACTGGCGCTGACATTTTAGGCCAGGTAGTTCTTTGTAGTGGGGGCACTGTAGTTGAGGGGAGGCTTAGCATGGCCTCTACCTACTCGATTCCAGTAGCAACAAACTCCTCCCCAGTCCTGTCCTAGCCTGTCCACATACCACACACAGCTGAAACAAAAATATCTGCAGACATTGCTAGTATTCTCCGCAGAGGATAAAATGACGTTGAGAATGGTCACAGAGGGACTTGAAAACAGTGCATTTTAAGTAAAGCTGAAGAAGGAGTGTTCTACCTTGCTATGGGTCCTTCCAAGACAATTCCAAGTCAGTCAAATCTTCCCATCCCTGATCTTTCTTGTTTGCTTGTATGTTGTCAAAAGGCTTCATTTTGAGCCTCTATGTACACTAGAAGGAGGATGGAGGCCATATAGCAAATCTTTAACCTCACAGTGTTCAGCTTGGTACCTGATAAATAATTGTTTCATAATAAATAGTTGTGAAAATTAAATTGAACCTAGAAGCCAGGAGATTCATTAGGCTATTTATTGGCTTGATGGCAGACCAGTGGTTAGAATGACGTGACAGTCAGCTAGGATTTAGACTTATGAAATCATAAATGTCTCTGCTAGGTTTAAAGAAGGGCTGTACCTGATGCATAGCATGTGCACAGTGATGGAGAAGGAATATTGGTGCTGCTTCACTTTGTGGCCCCTCAGGTCATCTCCTTAATCTGTGTAAAATGGTGAAGAAGTGAACAGCTTTGGAATCAGCTGAACAGGCTTTCAAATCCTGGCCTTGTGATTTTTGTTTTTGCTAGCTTTGTGATTTTGGATGAGTCACTTAACCTCTTGAAGCCTCAGTTTTATCATCTAGAGATGTACTTTTGTTGGCATTCACTATGTCATGTTTATCCTTATATGGCTAAAAGGGCCCCTCTGATTCCTCATTTAATAGCTAGCTTTGGTCTGGGGTATAGCTGCACGGTAGAGCACTTGCCTAGCATGTGCAAGGACCTCGGTTTTATTCCCAGTGCCATGAGCACACGTATACCCAAAACAACGATTTACAGTTATCTACTCAGAGTGAGACTCTGTACTAGAAAGTCGGGTACATATATGTATCTGTGCGTATATATATGTGTGGATAAATATGTGTGTGTGTACACTGCTCTGTGATGCTCTCGAAAACTTCCTGAAGTAGGCCCCATAGATCTCATTATAGAGGAAATTGAGGATCACTAACTTTCCCACGATCACACAATGTTTGAATGGCAGAGCCAAGATCAAACTTCAGAGCCTGTACTTTACCGCTGTTCTCCATGCTGGATAAATTCATCACCTTTCATTGCTCTAATTGAGCTTTTCTTTTTCCCTTCACAGGGCCATGGAATGATAGTGGAAACCTACCCAAAGTGATCAGTCCGGAGGAGGTGACCAGGTTTCTGTGCAGTACTCGCACTGGGCAATGCCATTTCAATGCATTTCTAAACAATGCCTGTCGTTCTAGCTCCTTTTAGGAAAACATTTGTGGCCTTCTGTTAAATACTTTGCAACTAAGCCTTTCCGGTATTCTCAGCTTTCCAATAACCACAGCTTACTGTTCTTTCAGGGGTTTCTGAGTTGTAAGAATATCATACAGATAGATTTAAGCAGTTGCTTTTGATCTCTGTTGTCATCAAAGACTAAATGAATGGTTTGCATTTTAGGAAAGACAGATCTGAAGTCATCTTTGTAATATTTGCAAATTATATTTGTTCTTATTTGTGTCCTAAAAGTAAGTATTTTCTCTAAAATAAAAACCAATGTGCCTAAATTAACTAATTATGGAAAAATAAATCTATCTAAATATCTTTAAAAACTTAAATATTTAGATATACAAAGACCCTGTAAGTCAACCTTAATAAAGTAAAGAACTATTGGAGTACTGCTTGCCTTATTTTTTTATAAGGGGGAGAAGGTATTTCTCTTGGTTTAGGGGGAGAGTTTCTCTTTAACTACGTATTTGTGACTTCTAGCTATTTCAGTCAGTCATGAAGCTGCTAGGAGTAGGAGTGTCTTGCTTTAGAATAACACCCACCCCCCTTTGCTTTGATTGAGTACATTTATTTCGTTATTTAGAGTCGCTTCTGTTTGCCAGGACTTAAATGAAGTATAAAATAAGCTTTTTCTTTGGATCAACTGCTCTAAACCCTCTCAGATTTTTGACAACTACACTATACTAAATAACAGGTATGCTGGTATTTTGAAGAAGTAAAACGGTCGATTGTGACCATTTGTGTGAACATATATATTTGAAACCACCACAGTGGTGCCTGCCTATAATCTCAGCTCCATGGCAGGTGGAGGGAGGATGATTGCAAGCTCAAGGGCAGCTAGTCAATTTAGTGAGATCCTGTCTTTAAAAAGGAAAAAAAAAAAAGGCTGGATGTGGTGGTGCACACTGGTAATCCCAGCACTCAGGAGGCTGAGGCAGGAGGTGAGCTTCAGGGTAGCCTGGGCTTCATAGTAAGTCCATGTCTCAAGAAACAAAACAGAACAGAACAAAACAAAACAAAACAAAATAAGAGGGTAGGGCAGCTCAGTGATAGGGCACTTGCCTAGAATGTATGAGGCCTTGTGTTCAGTCCCCAACATCAAAAAAAAAAAAAAAAAAAAGAACAAACAAACAAAAAAGAGTATCTGAATTCCAGGGTCCTTCGCTTGTGATTTCCTTGGTAATTTAAACAGTGTGAATTTTAAATGCTGAAAGCCATTATAGTTACATATCACAAAAATAAATTCTAGATTAAATAAAATATGTAAAATGAAAACTTTTTAAAATTTATGACAAAATGCTCCTGTGTCCTTGGGTTGAGGAGAGGAGAATTTCTTAAAGAACACATTTGTTTAAAGTGCTAATCAAAAGAAAAGGTCTATACATTTACCAATATTAAAATAAGAACTTTCATTCTTCAGGTGATACAAAGTGGTAGAGCAGTAAGCAATGGAGGACAACGATACTTACATAGATACAGCTTACAAAGGCGCTAGAATATAGAACGAATTCCTACAGAGCAGGAATAATAACAATACAGTAGAAAAAAATGGGTAAAAGATTCTGACGTTTTAGAAAATGATGTATAAATGGTGAGTAAATGTCCACTAAGATGCTCAGTAGCAATCAGAAAATAAAATTACAAGGAGATATTATTTTATACTTACAAGACGTGCAAAAATTAAGACTGAGAATTCCAAGTATTGGTGAAGATGTGGAACAATAGGAACTTTTAGATGAATGAGAATATGAATTGGTTCAAGCACTTCAGAAAACGGCCCGACATTATCTTGTACATTTAAATACAAGACGAGTTCTGCAACCTAGCATTTTTACTCTTTGGAATATTTCCTAATGAAACTTGCATGTGAGCCCAGAAACATGTGCAAGATTGTTCATAGCAGCATTGCTCTTAATAACAGAATGCTGTAAATAACTTGTGTTGAGAGGAAACTTTTAAAAATAAGCAAAACTAAGTAATTTCTACCATGCCTACAGATGAGTTTAAAATAGTTTCTACAACAACAAGGGAAGGAAAAAGACAATCTGCCTTCCAGAATTCCAAATGATACATGTAGATACTTCGTGCTCCAGGAGGTGGGGCAAGCCCCTCCCCCTTTGTTGGGGGGCTGGACTTAGTGACTGCAGTGAACAGAGCCCGGGAAGCTGGAAAAGACAACCTTACCCTGGAGAAACAGCGAGCATCAGCTTAGCCGAGTGGTCATGGTTAACATCAGTGTAGCCACAGCCCTTCTGATAACACGTGATAAAAGGGGGCACTTCAGCTCTGGTATTCTTTCCAAATACCTCTAATGAGTTCACTCGTGGGAAAGATCAGGCAAACTCAAATCAAGGACAGTCTGCAAGATACTTAGCCAACATTAAGAACTGTTAAGGTCATGAAAAGAAAATACTGAGAAATTGTCAAGACAAAAAGAGGCTGAGGAGACATGATTAAATGGGTTGGGTTCTATAACAGAAAAGGGACGTTAGTGGTAAAACTGGTGAAATCTGAATAAAGTATGAAGTTGAGTTAGTACATTTTTCTTTCTAAAGCTGAGAGTTGAGGATATAGCTCAGTGGTAGGGTTCTTACCTAGTATTCATGAGACCCTGGGTCTGAACCCCAGCCCTGCAAAACACCCCGCCCCCTAAAAAAACCCAAACTGTAATACCACGGAAGTAAATCCACACACACCCACACACGTATACAGTCAAACTTTTTTACATGGGTGCCAAGACAATTCAATGAGGAAAGGACAGACTTGTTCACAAATGGTGCTGGGAAAATGATCTCCATATGTACAAGAATGAAGTTGGATTTTGTACCATACATAGAAGATTAACTAAAAATGGATCAAAGACCTAAACATAAAAGCTAAAACCATAAAACTGTTAGAAGAAAATGCATGGCATTGGATTGGGCAGTAATTTCATGGATATGACCCCAAAAGCACAGGCAACAGGAAACATTAGATAAACTGGACTTCTTCAGAATTAAAAACTGCATCAAAGGGCACAATCGACTGAGTGAAGAAGTGACCTACAGAATAGGAGAAAATGTTTGCAAATCATACAGCCTAGGAGGGGCTAATAGAATATCTAAATAATTCTTACATTTCACAACCCCATTTTTAAAAAATGGACAAGCTGCAGTGGTAGTGCAGACCTGTAATCTCAGCTACTTAGAAGGCAGAGGCAGAAAGATTGGAAGTTAGA
Source organism: Chinchilla lanigera (assembly GCF_000276665.1). Classification (NCBI taxonomy): domain Eukaryota; kingdom Metazoa; phylum Chordata; class Mammalia; order Rodentia; family Chinchillidae; genus Chinchilla; species Chinchilla lanigera. The sequence goes on from NW_004955469.1 coordinate 8,274,978, forward strand.
GCCCAGGCTGGGCAACATAGTGAGACTCAGCCCCAAAATTTAAAAAGGACCAGAGATGTAGCTCAGCGGGAGAGCACCTGTCTAGAATGTACAAGGCCCTAGAATCCCCAGTATGTTCATCACCATACACGATTTAAATAGACGTTTCAAAAGGAGATACACAAATGGCCAATAAGCACACAGAAAGATGCACAACATCACTAATCACTAGGAAAATGCAAACCAAGACATAGTGAGAAATCACCTCACATCTCAGGATGGCTACTATCAAAAGACAAAATAAGGGGCTGGAGATTTAGCTCAGCAGCACAGTGCCTGCCTGGCAAGCGCAAGATCGTGAATTTGATTTCTGGTACCGGAAAAAAACCAAAAAATAAAAAATAAAAGACAAAATAAGGGTTGGTGAGGATGTGGAAAAAATGGAGCATTCTTGTCCTGAACATGGGAATAGAAAATAGTGCAGCTGCCATAGAATATAACACAGCAGTTCCTCAAAAAAATTAAGCATAGAGTTACCATATGATCCAGCAGTTCCACTTCTGGATTTATATCTGCAAAAATTGAAAGCAGAGTTTTGGAGAAACCTTTGTATACCCACGTTTGCAGCAGTATTATTCACAACAGCCAAAAGGTGGGGGAGTGACTCCGAGTCTGTTGACTGATAAATGGATGAACCACATTGCCATGTATACAGAATAAAATACTTCACAGCCTTACAGGATGATAATCTTGGATAAACCTTGAGTACAGTATGCTCACTGGAATAAGCCTGTCACAGAAAGGACAAAAAAATAAGATTCCACTTATGTAAGTCTGCTAAAGTTGTCAGATCTCTAGAGACAGAAAGTGCAGTCGTGGTTGCCAGGCACTAAGAGAGGGGACCGAGGAGTTGCAGTTTCCTGGAAATAAAAAGCATCCTGGGGATTTGTGAAACCCCAACGTGAATGTAGTTTACTGAATGACACACTTAAAAATGTTTAAGATTTAGCCACAGTTTTAAAGTTACTTTTATGAGAGGTAAGGGGACATATGTTCTGGATAGAGGTTACCCATGGGTGGGGGCTATTGGAACTGGTCTCCACCAGAGCACACAGCCAGCTTCACATTTTTGGTTCTAAAGTTGTGTCATAGGTTCACCCAACTCAACATTATATATTAGTTCAAAGCATCCTGTACACATAAGAGAAAGCCAACTTATTTTATTAGCCTATTTCTAGAGATCATCCTGGGCTGATGTGGCTTAGCATGGCCTCCATCTACATAGCTCTTGATGTTCATTCTTAGACATCTTAAAATGCGTGTTATTCTTTTTTGTTTGTTTTTGTTTTTTTTTTCCCCCAGTACCGGGAATCGAACTCACGACCTTGCACTTGCCAGGCAGGCTCTGTGCCGCTGAGCTAAATCCCCAGCCCCTGCATGTTACTCTTGAAGATTCCAACTTAAGCATTTCTGTTGTCCTCAGCCCCTCGCCTCGCCCCACTCCAAGGACTGAACGAGAGGCCTTTGCTGAGCGACATCCCCAGCCTGTTTTTCTTTTGAGACAAGGTCTCTCTCCATCACTAATTTGCTGAGGCTGGACTTGAATTTGTGATCCTCCTGCCTCAGCCTTTCAGAGTGCTGAGATTATAGGCATGTACAAGCATACCCGGCCTATGTAAAACATCAAAAAGATTCTGTGTTCCTTCAAATAACCATTTGGGAGAGGAGCCATTTATTTGTCCTATCTTCTGTCATTTAAACTTAAAATGTTTGTCCCCATCTCAGCATTTGCTTGTGACAGTCTTTGACTTTGAACAGCAGTTCATGTTCTTCCTTTGGTCTGTATAGTTCATTCATTCCACAATGCGTTGGCTCCCTGCTGTGTGTCAGGTACGTATTCTAGATGTTGAGGCTACAGCAACCAGTAAAACAGAAAAATTCCTGTCCTGTTTGCTTCCATCTTTCTGGAGAAAAGAATCCTGATTCTTCTCAGCCTACTGCCTCCTCCTAGCCATTCTCAATTTTGTTTACTTTCTCCTGGCTTTTCCCATTCCAGTCTTTCTGTGGGGGGATGAGAAGCAGAGAGAGGGTTTTAGCTTCTCAAATTTTAATGCACAGCTCCCAGGAACTCCGGTTTCTCTGGGACTCAACTGGTGTACTCTGCTTTGTTCAATAAAGGGGAACCATTTTCTGGCAGGACAAGAATGGGAGGACAAGAATTGTGAGTAGCGATTGTATTTTTAAAGGAGATACATTATCGTTACACAGGAAGCATGTGGACACATTGGCAACATCTGGGCTGCGGTGAACTCCATTGAGGAGATCTTTTCCCTTCCACAATGAAAGGACTGTCTGAGATCCAGAAGAACCAATTCCCAAAGCAGAACCCCAAGTAGGGGGTTGAGAGCTTCCTCAGGAACTCCTAATACAGTCTGCTGGAGACCACTGTAACGTGGCTCTGAGCAGGATTTAATATTAACCAATTGGCTCTCCATGTTCACTTGTGAATCTGTCCAAGGCCTAGGCTCCTTATCTGGAAATGGTGGACTCATAGTAAGTGAACCTCTGTGAGTCACTAATCCCTACTAGAACCTGTAGTGGATGAAGCCAGAGAGCCTCAAAGGACAAGACAAGATCATGGCCAAGGATACCTGGGTCAGATCTCAACTAGATGAAGATTATAGCCTCAGGCATCTCATTCTTCAATGGATTAACTTCAGACCTTACTTAGAGAAATCCTTGAATGGTTCTGCCCTTCTTGAGTGCTCCCCTCCCTGCTGCTGATAACCAAATAAATATGGCTGACCCAGAGAAGGTCGTGGTCTTAGCCCTGAGAGAATTATGAATTATGTGAGAGGGCTTTGATCCTCCTGGAGCCCTGAAATCATTCCATTTGCTTTAGCCTTCATTGTACACTCATTCAGGAGATTGTGGACCTGATCAACCTGCAATAACTAAGGGATATTATTATTATTATTATTATTATTATTATTATTATTATTTTTTGGTACCTAGAGTTGAACTTAGGACCTTGTGCTTTCCAGGCAGGCACTTGTACTGCTGAGCTATATCCCTGGCACTCTAAGGGACATTATTAACCCCACCATAGTCTACCTATCTGTACAGACCTAAATTCCAGGTGAGATTTTCTTTGTGTTTCTTTGCTTGTCAAGTTTATGTGTTTAATATGCAAAATTTTCAGGAGAACTTTTTCCAAATAATTTTGTTTTTTCTAATATAAAAGTACTGCATGTACTGCTTGCAGTTCTATAGGATAAGTCCAGAGATCTAACATACAGCCTGAAAACTATAGTTAATACTATTTTATATGCTAGAAACTTGTTAAAAGAATAGCTTTTAGGTGCTATTAACACACATACACGCACACATATGTATTAACTGTGAGGATCGCTATGTATTTGTCTTGACTTTAATAATCATCTCATTCTGTGTATGTATATCAAAACATACATTTTATACATTAATATATACAATAAAAATGTCAACTGTAGGAAGTTCAAACACTCTAGTGAGATTAGGAAGAAAATGAAAAATCAAGTAGTGCTCTCTGACACTGATGTTTTGATACCTCCCCTTCTTGGTACATGTTTGCATGGGCCTACACTGCCTAGTGGAATGCTGCCTGGACCCTCTTGTCCACTTAGCTGTGTACTTTAAACGTTGTTCCCATAGCAATAGGTGTATAACGTGTCTATTTTTAATGACCACCTAGATCTCCTCATATGGATGCTGCCTAGTTTATTTTACTAGATGATGTAAACACGCTGAAATGCACAGCTTTTGTTCATGTATCTATTCACTTGTCTACTTTGTCTCTCTCTTTAAAAAAATTTTTTTGAGACAGGGTCTCACTGGGTAGTCCAGGCTGGTCTTGACCTCACTATGTAGCCCATAGTCTGTAGTTTGTGGGCTGTGGCAGCATTGTGAAATGAAGCGGCTGTCAGGAATTTTTCCCAGAGGCCTTTTCTACCCCCATCCTCATTCCTGGCCACACGCTGCTCACGCTGCCCCTGAGAAAGCTGGTCCTCATCTGGCATTTTGGCTTCCTCCCTTGCTGTGTTTGGAGATGTAGGTTTCATTTGTGGCCTAGGAAGAGATGGAAAGAATTCGTGGCAATTCTTCTGCCTCAGCCTTCAGAATCTGGGATTACAGCTGCTTATTTCTTCAAGCCCCCTTAGGAATGGAATAGCTGCTTAACGACAGTTTGTGTCTCCTAGAGTGTTGGGAGCCGTTGGAGTTGGTTGTTGATCATGTCTGTGCGGGTGGGACAGAGCCAGAGTGCCTCAGGCAGTCAAGCTACATCAGTATTGAAAAAAGTATCCTGCTTGGACAATTACAGTCTTAGTCTTAGTTTTAGTCGCTAGGCAACATTATCTCTCATGATACTACTTTGCAAGTGTATGAAATAAACTCCCCTACTGTTGAAGTGAGTCCTCGTGCTCATCAGGCAAGAGGTAACTCCACCTGACCCTGGCTAGTGTCTCTTGTCTTTATTTTCTAAATCCTCTTGCTGGTTTTTCCCGGGGACCACTGAGAGACCACCAACTCCCACACTAGAGCCTCCTTTTGGTGTGTATGTGTGTGTGTGTGTGTGTGTGTGTGTGTGTGTGTGTGTGTGTACATTTTTATGGTGGAAGCCAGTCAAAGACTTAATGCCATTTTACCCACCATATTTTAAATGTGGTACTTTACCGGCAGAGCATGCATGGAGTGTGTGTTTGGGAAGGGAGGGGAGAACACATCTACAGAAGCCCACTCAGGAAAGGAGCCGGCTGCTTGTAGTGGGGAAGAGTGCATTACTTGAATTTGTAACCAAAAATAGTTTTATAATTTTAAAAATGCAGACTGTCGATATTAATGAGGTGATAGTGTGCGCTTGCTGTGTGCTTGTCTCAGCAGCTCAGCCTCCCCGGGAATGGGAGCAAGGGTGCAGCCCGGAGGCACTGCAGTGGCCTCCTTGTTAGTCATCTCCTACTTGGAAGCTTAACGGAATCCACTTGTAGAAATATTTGGACCAGTTTACCCACAATTAAAATAGGCACATCAGTCACTGAGGAGAGATACAGCATTTGTAAGAAAAATATTTTCAAGTGCATATGATAGTGAATCCATTTTTATTTTAACAGAAAATGGTCCCATTCCATTCTACAAAAATACCCATACATCATGTAATTTAAAGAGACCGATTCATCAGAATTTTTTCATTGATCTAGTCTAAGTGTTTTTCAGAAGCTTGTCACCTTCTGCTTGTGAATTTTGTAAGTTCATCCCACCAGCCGTCCTCCGAAAGCTCTTCTTACATCTTGCTCTCCTGTATATCTAGTCTTAGTGTGGTCTTGTCACATTTAAATGTCACTGCTTGTAATCTTCACTCCATAAGTCTTGCCAGTTGGGACCTTCCTCTCTGCTTTAAACTTTTATAAAGAATTCTTTAGAATATGTTCATATCAGTGCCTCCTTGTAAACATGCATATGTCCCTGGAACATATTTTACATTGATTTTTTTTAAGGTAAAGGAAGAGGGACCCAGAAACTTCATCTTTTCTAAACCTCGAAAAGCACCAAAGTTCTACCCTTCATCTCCAGTAACTGGGAAGATCAGAGGTTCCTATCAATTAGTGGATCCTTTCTTCATGACCATCAAAAAGGAACAGCAGAAAAGTGATCACTGGGGCTGGGGATTTAGCTCAGTGGCACAGTGCCTGCCCGGCAAGCACGAGGTCGTGAGTTCGATTCCCGGTACCGGAAAAAAAAAAAAGAAAAAGAAAAGCGACCACTGAATAGCTAGAACCACTTTCATCCGTTATTTCTATAAAGCGGCCTGTTGGTAATTTTAAAGCTGGCTGAGACATTTTACTTGCAATTATTTGGAACTTTAGTATCTGAGTTTGGCAGGAAAAGCAGGTTTGTTTAGGTATGAGGTCACTGGGTGGTGTTAGCTAATTTTTCACACTATTCTTGCTTGGATACTTTATGGTGGGGACCACTAAGCTGCAGGAGAAATGGACACAGCCTGTCTTTCCCAAGATGAGCAGGGAAGGGGGTGCAGAGCCCTTGGGCCAGGCCCCATCGGGTGGATCCCAGCTCACACCCTCACCTCCTTTGTGGGTTCATGTGCAGTACAGGGTTCACCCTGAAGTGTCAGTCTGCCCCATGAAAGAGCTCACCCTGAAGCTCGGGGCTGGTGACAGCCACCACGACTAACTCTGCAGGCTTTTGGTCCTCTGGAAACCAAGCCCATAACAATTCCTTTAAAACAAATTTTTTTTTAAAGGATAATTTGGAGTTTGGTAGTATAAAAAGGGATTTTCAGAGAGAACTGAGCCCAAGTTTGTTAATGCTAGGTCTCCTGCACTCTGAGGCTTGTCTAGAGATGGCTACCCTTGAAAAGCCTGCTTTCCACCCTTGGGCTGTGGTAGCTTTGTTAAAAGGAGCTGCTGTCAGGAATTCTTCCTAGAGACCTTTTCTACCCCCATCTTCATTCCTCACCACACGCTGCTCACACTGCTCCTGAGAAAGCTGGTCCTCATCTGGCAGTTTGGCTTCCTCCCTCGCTGTGTTTGGAAATGTAGGTTTCGTTTGTGGCCTAGGAAGAGATGGAAAGACCCAACTAACTGCTGGGTGCTCACTGTCATAGTCAACGCCTCTGTGAAGAGATTGTATCCACTGTGACATTCTCGACTGGCCCCTGCCCGGGATGCAGTAATCTCCAGAACTTCGCTCTCAGCTGCATCATCCTATTTGCATCAATTCTGCCTTTCCCTTCAAATCCTAACCTGGGGCCGATTTTCACATAGGGGAAACCAGGGCAAGAGCATCCTCAGGATCCAGGTCATAGTCAGGAACCTGGAAATCTGACTGCTCTGGCTCACCTGCTCCTGTCGTGGTCAGAGAGCCTGAACCTGAAACCTATGCATTCTAAAGAACAATCCTCTTCTTTTCCTGGCATCTAGCTGTGCCCACCTCTGGGGAAGGCTGTGGGCCTCTCTGACCTTGGGAGACAGTTGGGGCCTTGGAGCCAGCAACTCACCAGGGAGATGGCAGAGTTAGGGGGTCGGGTGTGGCAGAAGCGTTTGCATAAGGCCTCTTGCACCTGGAGAGGAGAAGTAAATGCCCGAGTTGCGGCAGTCAAGGCCCCCCCTTCTGGCTGCCAGCCAGGCAGGGGTTGGTCTGGCCGACTTACCTTCTTGTCTGTGAGGCAACCGAACAGTAAGATGAAGACTCCCTGTGAAGAGAGATTGGGGAAAAGCTGGAGGAGCAGGGAGTCAACTGGAGTTAGCTTGCTCCCTCTCCTCTTCCTGCAGGCTCCATCCTCTGGCCTCATCCCCACCCTGAGAGTCCTGTCTTGACTTTCTGAAGTTAGCACCACTTGCTGCATATGATCCATTTCAGGCTGTTTTTTTAGTGTCATGGTTACAATATGGACACCACAGGATTGGGTACAGACAGTTTCCTTGTCTAGCAATGTCAGATATTATTTTACACGTAAGAAAGCTAAAGTGCAGAGAGGATATGTAATTTGCTTGTCAGAAGTTATCCAGTGAGTCCGTGGAGGAACTGGGATCTATACCTAGGCCTCCTAAAATTGCTGAACTAATTTCTTCTGCTGCAACACGCTGTCTCCTTGAGAAACAATTGGCAGTGGCGTAGGCCATTGAAAAGGGCGGTAAGCACAGACCACCAGCCTGCACGCACCTACCTGGAAGCTGTTGAGGATGATGAAGATGTAGTGAGGGACTATGGAGGCTTCCTCCACCAGAGTCACCAGGCCCAGGCCCCAGGTGATGCCGAAGATGGGTGTGAGAATGAGCAGGGCTTTGAGCACCCCCATGAGAGCCTGGCGCTTCTCAACCGGGGGCCCTTCGGACAGTGAAGGTCTCAGCAACTTCAGCACAGTCATGGCGAGGACCAGCCCATTCACGCCCACGATGGCCAGCACTGGCCCTGCAAAGGTGTACACCGCCACACCCTTCTCATTCAACCAGCATTTCCCTTCCCTCAGGTATTGCCCTTGAGGCAGGTAGAGGCCCAGAGTGACACCTGCGAACCCCAGGGGACACAGGTAGCCAAGGATCACCATCAGGGAGAGAACAAGGGGCTTGGAAAGCTGATGGAAGACAAAAAGCAGCTGGTGAGCCAACAGCAGGGCCTGCGCCAGCATCCAGAAAAAGGTGGCCAGGTAGAAAAAATGACAGAGGAAGGTACTGGCCAGGCAGAGCAGGTCATGAGTCCCTGGAACAAAGACTGAGGATACCAGGAACCAAATGTCTGCGATCAGCAGACATATCACCATGTTGAACAGGGCAGCATGGCGGAAGAAGGCAACTTTGTTCCGAACCACGGCTCTCCACACCAGCCTGTACACGCCCAGGCACAGGAGCAGTGCCAGTATGGAGGTACCCAAGCCCACTTGACTCAGGAGAGTCAGGACAGGGTTTTCTGGAACAGTATTCCGGGACATGAGGATGGAGAAGGCAGTGAGGTGCTGGCAGATACATTGAGTGACAAGGCTATCATTAGCTGCCTGTGCCCGGCAGCCTTTATCTGACCAGCCTCCTGCATGATGGAAGAGATTATGGTCCCAGAAGACACAGCGCAGGTTGCCATCTGTATGCCCAAAGTCCATGATGACCTCTGCTTGAGTGAAGGCTTCGCTACCTGCCGTGATGGAGATGACGAGCACCAGGCCGGGGGTGGCATACTGGAGGTCCCCCAGCCCTTGCCCGTGGTTGAAAGGCAAAAGGTGGTCCAATTTTTGCAGCACCACACTGGTCATGCTGATACTGGTTCCATTATGGACCGGTGGGGTCAGTGAATATTTGGGAATCCAGGCCTGCAATGGGGGCCGAGTGGAGAAGGAGATTTTGTAGTCTTCAGCACATGTGGGTTCCAGGAGCCGACTCTGCAGCAGCACATTGGAGGAGTTGAAGGAGAAGGGGTGGTCCTTGGGGGACAGACTGCGTACCAGGGTCTCCACAGCCAGCAGGAAATTTGAGCCCATCGAGGGCTCCTTGGCCTGGGCCATGGTCCACAGAGAGCTGCTGTGCATGTCTAGGACTTTGTCCGTCATTGTCAGGAGATCCTGTGGCACCCAAGAGAGAGACAAGTCTGATCTGCTGGGGCCCATGGTGCTGAATCAGGGGAGCTAGGACCTACAGACCCTGACCGTACCCTTCCTATGCCATGCAAGACTCAGGGCCGGAGAACAATGGCACAGAACACAGGCCTGTGAAGGGGACTTTCTAGATGGGAAGACTGGGGGACTATTCAGCCAACCAGCAGGGGGCGTTGTCAAGCACAGGGTCTCCTGACACACCCAGCCCCTCTGTCTGACAACCTCTTGGGGCTACCTGGAGCTTAAAAAGAGGGGCCCCTTCCAATTCCTTACCCCTTCCAGTTCTTCAAAGCTAGGAACGGTGGCCAGCAGCAGGGGCACAATGTTCTGAAGTCACAGGCCACATTCATGTCTGTACAGCCACATACGCTATGCAGTCCAGACAGGAAGAGTGCGTGACGTCATTGGCCCTCGTTATTCATTTGAAGTTTTGGGGTGACTACTGTCCTTACTGGGTGATTTAGGTAGGTCCAGCAAAGCCAAGTGTGTTTGAGTGTCTTCGTGCAGGGTCACATGTATGTGCACGTGTGTGGGCGTGTGCATGTGTGAGATCCACCTGTCTGCATGTACACAGACACCTCCATACTCGCGTCTCCTTACCCCTTGCTGCCTTCCCATTGCCCTGTGTTCCTAGCACTGCACACCGCACACCCATGGAGCCTGGCCGCCCATGGTGATGTGAGACGGGCAGGAGGGCTGCGAGTGAGGAGCCTCCACCCCCACTGCCCAGCTGGCATCTACTGAGTCTCAGAGCTCTCACCTTCAGGGCACTGGGCTTAAGCGCTGTTCTGACCTCGGCCACCACGCTGGCCAGTACTTGCACGGTGCTCAGCAGTTTCAGTAAGTCAGAGGGCGTGCTCGCCACCTCTACCCGCTCTTGCAGCATTTCCAGGATCTGTGGCACCCTTTCATCAGGCTTTCCCTGGCCGGCCTGCAGCAGCTGGGGCGGACGAGATGGCAGGAAGGAGAGTGGCAGGAGAATCCTCGCCTCCTCCTGCCCCCTCTTCCTCCTGTCCTTGCCCCTGTGTGCCCACACCTGTTCTGGGGTGCAGGAAGCAGAGAGGTGACTGAGGGAGCCTGGAGGGTGCAACTGATGCTGATGCTAGGTTAGGGGGTGCCTGATGGGACTGTGGCGTGACAGCACCATCCCACTCCCAAGCGGAGTGCGGGCCTTGGGAGGCCCCCACGCCTGTTCCCGGGCTCTGCTAGAGCTCCCTGTGATAGAAGCCAAAGATCTCACAGGCTGGCCTGGGGGGAAGGATCCTAAAACTAGATCTAAGCGGGGACTGTGGAGGGAGACAGGTGGGCAGCTGCTTTACCATGGCTTCGTCATACAAGGCCAGGATCCCCGTGTCTATGCAGTTGTTCTGGATGGGCCCCCAGATCCCATCAGGCCCACAGGGTCTCTCCACTGTGCCTGTCTTGTTCATGGGACATGGGACCTGCGCCACATGGCCAGCTTTAGTGACATTCCAGGCAGCAGCTGAGAAGTCGGCAGGGCAGACAATGTCTCCATCTGAAGAATGGTAAACAGGGAGGACTCAGTAGTCACTGCCCAGACTGAGCCTTTTCCTGGGCTCTAACCTGAGCCGCAGAGCCTGGCCCGGTTGGCAGAGCAACATCAAGGAGGAGGCTCCCGGTCCAAGGGCAAGCAGCTAGCAGACGACCTGGGGGATCCCCAGGCCCCACATACCCTGGATGACAGTGATGGCAACAGATCTCCTAAGAGGAGCCAGGCCCTGACTCTCCAGCACACAGGTGTATATGGTGTTGGCTTCCGGGCAGTGCTGAACGTCCAGCAGTAGGCACCGAGAGCCTGTCCTGTTCAGTAAGGAGACTAAGGGGGAGAGAGACAAGAGATGAGACTCTCACTTGCTGGAACAGCTCAGAAGCCAACAGGCCCAGAGTCTTTCCAGGACTTTCAGAAGCATAAAGCAGTGGGGAGGAGCTGAGTGGTACATGGGTACCGGACTCTTGAGGGCGGAACTACTGGGCTTTTCTGAGACGCTTCCTGAAGGGGTCTCTTACTAGCTCTGGGACTCAGTTTCCTCATCTGTAAAATGGGTGTCACCATCAAAATAACCAGCAGAGAGTTTATCACAAGAGTTAAATGAGACTGTGTGGATGGGAGTGTTCTGCAGTGTCTTATGTGGTTGTACTATATCAACTGAACTGTGAGTGTTCTGACTGGGAGACAACAGTGCTGGCCTTGGACCCCCCAGTTCCCAGCTTCTACACCAGCCTTATCTTGTCAGCACCAGAAACCCAGCTGCCCAGAAGAGACCAGCTGCCCATTTCCCCCTTTGATCCCAACATCGGTCCCCTCTTCTACCTTGGCTGCTCTCCCTGGGGCTCCAGGCAGCACTGTAGACCAGGTTTGTGCTGGGAAAGCAGCAGCTCAGCTGGAAGCCAGGGGAGGCAGTGCAGGAGATGGACAGCTGGTCTGGAAACTGAACCACTTCCGTCTTCTGCAAGGGCACCTTTACCACCTGCTGCAGCTTCCATATAAATCCCTGGGCCTCGAAGGAGATTAGGTACTCACCTGTGGACATACGCATGCTATACTTTGGGGCATTCTGGGCCTGCCCGCGCCCCAGGATCCGCTGCTCCCAAGCCTTTGCCCAAGCCTGTGTGCTTACCTCCCTCCGCTGCTTACTACCCAGGTTTAGTCACCACCAGAGAGGGCTCAGCATGGCCCGCTGAAGACAGAGACATCACTCACTGGAACAGCTCAAAGCCAGCAGGCCCAGGGTCTTTCTAGTACTTTCAGAACACAAAGCAGTGGGGAAGAGCTGAGTGGCACATGAGCACCGAATTACTGAGGGCAGAATTTGGGTTCTGCTGACTCCCTGAGGGGTCTCTAACTAGTGCCAGCACTCAGTTTCCAGATTTTTAAAAGCAAACTACACACAGAGTTTATCACAAGAGTTAAACTAGATTGTGTGGCCCTGGCCTCAAGGATTTGTAGGAAGAAGAAGAGGTCTGCGGAAGAGGCTCCTGATCCTTCCTTTTTAGCTGCGTCCACAGATTTTAGGTGAGTCTTTTCCCTGCAGTCGTGCTCTTCCTCTGTCACCTCTGTCATCTAGCATGTGGACAAATACTGGTCCGTTGTCAGCTAAAAGTGATACCTGCATCCCTGACTGCAGGGAGATGCGTTTGTCATTCTCTGCACGACTCAAGAACCATTTCAGTTTGGTGGCTTTGTGGGTC
>NW_004955469.1:8287628-8294336 GCF_000276665.1 Chinchilla lanigera
GTGTCTCTGTCTGTGTATCTCTCTCTCTCTCCCTTCCCCTCTTTCTTTCTTTTGAGAAAAGACTCATTGTGCAGTTCAGGCTGGCCTTGAACTCACTTATGTAGCCCAGGCTGGCCTCAGACTCACAGCAATTCTTTTACCTCAGCCTCCCGAGTGCTGGGATTACAGGTGTGCATCACCACGCTCAGCTTTCTTTTGTTTACAGAAATGTTTGTGGAGAAATAACCACATTTTCCAAAATGAACATAATTAGAAGAATGATATTGCTTTGCTTTTTTTGTGTGCCTCTTGAATGTCTGGCTGAAGGGAAGCCTCCCACTTCTGCAGTCTCTGTGACAGCTCGGTGACACTGAAAGATGCTACGTATCGTATAATGTTGGGGGAGTGAGAACAAGATAGATGACACCTTCCTATACTGGGACAATTGTGAGTTTGTGAAGCCTAAAAGGTCCCAGAATTCCCTAGAGAGTGAAAGCAACTGAGAGTTTTAAAGAATTTTCCATGTTATAATGGGTCTCTGGGCCTTTGTTTTCCCAAAATAAATCAATGGGAAGGCCAAGGAGGAGGTGAAAAAAAAGGAGGTGAGGGAGGAGAGAGGAAGAGGTGAAGGGAAGCAGAGAAAAAATGGGAAGAAGAAAAGAGAAGGAAAGAGGAAGAGGAGCAGAGGACTGAGGGCAGGAGGAGGGAGCGGCTACCTGCCCAGTGGTGGGACATGTTGGTGATGCTGAGGCTGGCCTGGCCCTGGCTGAAGTTCAGGGACACCTGCGTCCCTGACCGCAGGGAGATGCGTTTGTCACTCTCTGTACGTCTCAAGTACCATTTCAGGTTGGTGGCGTTGTAGGTCGTGAGCAGAGTCAGGTTTAGGTTGTTACCTGGCATCTGCAGCTGGGAGTTCAGGGTCAAGTTCCCAGGAACTGTGGGGACAGAAGACAGGGGTGGAGGGGGAACTAAAGGCCCTCTTGCAGCTAAGCAACCCCTCCCTCCCCAGCCACGCCTGGAACTGTTGGCAATCCTCCTGCCTCAGCCTCCCTTGTGCTGGAATTACAGGTGTGCACCACCATGCCTGGCTCTTTCCCTGTCTTCTGAAGTCCATTCTTTTCCTGCTCCCAGCTTTTCTCTTGTCCCTGGGTAGGTATCTGAGCAAGGCTGCTGCAATCCAGCCTGGAAGACCCTACCACTGGGAACAGAAGATGGACCCTTTCTGGTGACTTGGTGCTACTAGAGCTGCCTCCTGGCTTCCTGCGCTAGAAAACAAGGTTGCTGTAGCACTTTCTCTTGTCTGTGTGGCTCTGGGGCCTCATTCATCAGTCTCACTCTTCAGGGCCCAAGCTCAGGGTCAGAAATCTGCTGTGACACTTGGCTTTTCTGCCCATCCAGAGGAGCAGGGGGCCTCGGGCCAGCTGGCCGAAATACAGGTTCAGAGAACAAAACGGAAAGCTCCTCTTCCACTAGTTTCCAACCTTCCTCACCAGGTGGCAGCAACTGGCAGTAGCCGGGGACAGAATGGCTGAAGATTTGACAGTCACAGGGCTGACCACTGTGGCGTTGGGAAGGGCAGGCCTTGTTGCTGGAGCAGAGATGGGCACTCCACTGGTATCCAGGGCGGCAAGCACAGTGGCTGTGCCCCTTGCGGCTTACATTACATTCTGTGACAGACACAAAGGGAGCGACAACTGAGCAGGCTGTCTGAGAAAGCCAGGAGGTGGGACCAGCAGCCTCCCGCTGCCTGACAGCTTCAGGGTTGGGTGTCAGGACCAATCCTGCAGGGCCAGGGGCCCCATCACACTCACCGTCAGCAACCCCCTGCGCCAGGGCTCAGAGCAGAGGCTGGGGTGGGGTGGGAAAGGCGGGGCCCACACTGCCTGTTCCTTAGACAACAGGGTGCGAGCAGGAAGGGAGGGGCCTGTCTGGTAGGGAGGTGAGGAAGGAGCTGGACCAGGGAGCAAGAATCAGGGGTCAGGGAGGGGCTCCCAGCAAGCTTGGCCTCATTCATTCTGAGCCCCCTTCCCACCACTGCTACCTGTTGTGATGCTAAGGCCCGTGAGAGTTCTTGGGGAGGAAGCAGCCGAGGCAGTGGGAAGAGTCAGGGCCCTGTGGTGTGCCAGCGAGCAGGTCTTGTCCGAGAATTCCAGTTGCACATAGACAGAGACCAGGACTGAATCTACAGAGGAGAGGGCAGCTGCAGAGGAGCGGCAGCAAGGCCTCCCATACCCAGCCGACCACTTCTGGGACCTGGAGCAGATCCTCTTCCTGGCCAGGTACCTGTGGATGTGGGACGGCAATAACTCCTGCCCTAGTTGGGGTATGCGGCGTACTCCCACACCCCGCGCTGCAGAGGAGGCTCCCAGAGATGAGCACGTTTCTCCAGGCCTCAAGCCAGATAACCGGTGTAGGGACATGTCTGTTCTTTTTCCATTCTACACCCTTGGGCACTGCCTCCCAGTCCTTTCTTTGTACCTCCCTCCTTCGCTGCTCCCACCTCCTCCTCTGCTTATTCCTCTGCCTTGTCCATCACTCACCCCCTGCTCCACTCTTGTGGTCCAGCTGCTGTCCGGGTCCCTCTCCAGCCTGACCTTGAACCTGGAAGAGAGCACAGAAAAGAGCTCTGGGGAGACACCAGCCCCAAGTTCCTCCCGGGGTCACTTCAAGGACGGCCTGCCTAGTCTGGCATGACTTGATGTCGTGGAAGCTCTGCTTTTTGCCTGAAATCAAGAGTACACATCAGAAAAGGAAAACAGGCTTCCAGGAGGGGTTGCAGGAGAGGCCCTCAGGACCTGGCAGTCTCACCTAAATCAGGAACCAGGCACACCTTGGGGAGTCAACATGCTTTGCTTAGCTCCTTCCTGAATTTACCTGTCCCTGGGCCTCTAGGCTAATCACAGTGGTTGAGTTTGGAGCTCTAGCAGGAAGGTTAGGCAGAGTTGGCTGGGGCACAGGGGTCTGGGGACTTTATTTTTTCCGTGGGATTTGACATGAAGATGAGCCTTTAGTTTCTTGTAAATCGCGTCCTCACCAACTCCTTCCTCTCTCCAAATTGCATGTGCTACTCTTCTAAAACCAGGCTGATACACAGTCATGGATAAGGTATGGATAGATTTAGAGATTGGTAAAGATACAGATGTATATGAAAATGGATGGAGATACTGACTTAGATTCAGAGATAGACTTAGAGATATAGATGTTGATATCTTTGCAGGAGAAGATGGATTAAAAAGTACTGATTGTGAAAAAAAAAAAAGTACTGATTTAGGCTCTGTTGACTTCCCTTAGATTCTCCCTCATCCTTTTTGCAAGTAACTCCCAAATATGGAAAGTTTTTCATTTTATTTTTCATTTTTAAGTTGCTGGCATGTTCAGAAGAGTCTTCATCTACAGTACAGCAGGGGTCATCGGAGCTCACAGGGACTCAAGTACAGAAAAGAAAGCTACGCCCCACTCCCGGACAGGAAGGCAGAACACTCTGAAATCCTGCAACACGCTCAGAGATCCTATCACAAGCTGGCCCTTTCCTTCCCCTGTCCTATCACCCCACCCCTTGCTGCCTCTCACAACCAGAGGCCCCTCTTGTGGCCTCTGGAGACATCTCCAGTCCTCATCCCAGTCATACTCACAGGCTGGGACGTTGGGGCGACCGCTGATCCCAGCAGGAAAGTCACGGCCAAGAGCAGCCGGGGAGCAGCCGGACAGACCATGGCTCGGTGGCGCTGTCCCGAGGAGTCCTCCTACTGCAGCATGATGCAAATTCCTCTGCAGAAGAGCTGCAAGGCAGTGCACAGATGGCGTGGGAGGGAAGAGGGGAGCCAGGGCCCAGGTGATAGAGGAAGTGCTTCAGCCTGTGTCAAATGGAGATCCGGGTCACCAGGGCCACCTGGAGCCCGTGTGCCCCTGTAAAAGCCACATGCCAAGGAGCCCCTTGGGGTCTGGACCAAGGACTCTGGGAGTGAAATGGGTGGCAGGGGTCATAAGTCATAGCAGTGTGTCAGTAAGCCAGGTTCAGCCGTGCTCCCGGTGGCCTGAGAGTCTGGATTGTTCAGGGATCTGGATCACTCCCTGGCCAACAAACCAAAGCTAGAGAAGGAAACGACGACAAAAAAAGGAAAAAAAAAAAAATTAGAGCTGTTGCTACGTATAATAATTCCCAGATAGTCTTTTTTTTAAAAAAATGGTACCAAAGTTTTATTAAAGGTAGAAAAAGAAACAGCCTCTGTGGACCAAGTTTGGGCCAAGTAAAAGTAGGAAAAGAAGTACACCCTATAGCATGAGGGCGGGCCACCATGCGGGAGAACAGAGAGGCCTCCAGATAGTCTTCTTAAACGTTGCTTATTTTTATTTTTATTAGGAAAACTTTGTAGTGCACAATGAGTACATTCCTTATGAGGGTTTGGTACATGTACACAGCACAAAGCAATTATTCATCCCCTTGCCCTCCTCTCACTCTCTCTCTCGGTCACTTTCCCATTTGCAAAAGGTCTAGCTCTCTGTTTCCTATTATCTAGCATTTATTCTGTTCCTTAATTTATTTATATTTTGAGCTTCTCACATAAAGAGAAACTATGCAGCATTTAAGCTTGTGTGTCTGATTTATTTCATTTACCATGATCTCAAAGTACATCCATTTTCCTATAAATGACTCAGACTTATTTTTCTTTATGGCAGAGCAATACTCCACTGTATATAAATACCACATTTTCTTTATCCATTCATGTGTTATGTACATATAGGTTGCTTCTACAATTTAGCTGTTATGAGCTGGTCTGCTTTAACCAGGGGCATGCATGTGTCACTGTAATACTGTCTTTACTCTTTTAGGAAGATACCTAGAAGAGGAATAGCTGGGTCAGATGGTATTTGTATTTTTTGATTTTTGAGTAATCTCCATACTGTTTCCCATAGTGGTTGTGCTAGTTTACATTTCCACTAACAATATAGAAGGATTCTTTTTCCTCACAGTTATGCTAGCATTTGTTATTATTTGATTTCCTGATGATAGCTATTCTTTCTGGAGTAAGATGGAAACTCAATGTTGTTTTTTTTGATTTGTATTTCTCTGAAGCCAGAGATGTTGAATATTTTTTCATATATTTATTGGGCATTTGTACTTTTTCTTCTGTGAGGTATGCCTGTTCATTTCAGTTGCCCATTTTTTATTGGATCATTTATGTTAGGGGTCTCATTTTTTGGAGTACTTTGCATATTCTAGATATTAGTCCTCAGTATGAAGCGTAGCTGGCAAAAGTATTTTTCTGTTCTGTAAGTTACATCTTCATTCCGTTGGTTATTTCCTGTGATGTGCAGAAGGTTTTTAATTTGATGTGATCCTGTTTATTTATTCTTGATGCTATTTCCTGTGCAACTGGCGTTCTGTTCGGAAAGTCCTTGCCTACGTCTATGTTATCAAGAGTTTTACCAATTAAGTTCCCAGAGATTAAGTGTTTCTTCTACATAAAGATTATGTCATCTTTTAATATTTAGGTCTTTCATCCGTTTTGATTTTAGTTTGCTCCATGGTAAAAGGTACGGGTCTAGATTCAATTCCTTCATGTGCACAGCAAGTTTTTCCCAGGGCCATTTGCTAAAGAGGCTGTCTTTCCTCCAGTGTTTGCTTTTGGCCCTTTTGTCAAGGTTAAGATGGCTGAATGTGCCTGGGTTGTTTCTGCATCCTCTGTTCTGTTCCATTGATCACATACCTATTTTTTGTGTCAGTACCATACTGTTTTTTAAAAAATCACTATAATGGCTGGGATTTAGCTCAGCGACATAGCACCAGCCTGGCAAGCCTGAGGCTGTGAGTTTGATTCCCAGTACAAAAAAATACTTAATAAAAATCACTATAGCTAATATATCTTGAAATTTGAGATTATAATGCCTCCTGGTTTGCTCTTGTTGCCCTTGATAGTTGGATTTTTTTTTTTTTTTAAGAGAGAGTCTTGCTATGTAATCCAGGCTGGCCCCAAACTCACAGTGACTCTCCTGCCTCAGCCTCCTGACTAGGGATTACAGGCATATGCCACCATGCTTGACACCAGCCCAGGATTGCTTTTGCTATTCTGAGTCTCTTCTGGTTCCATATAATTTTAGGATTGTTTCTTGCAGTTCTGTGAGGAATGATGTTGGTATTTTGATTGTAATTGCATTAAATATGTATAACAGCTTTGGAAGCATGGCCATTTTGACAATGCTCATTCTGCCTATCCAGGAATATGTGATATTTTTCCATTTTCAGATGTCCTCTTCAGTCTCCTTTTTAAGGCAGTATAGTTCTCCCTGGAGACATCTTTCACTTCCATGGACAGGTTAATTCCTAAGTATGTAATTTTTCTTCATGCTATTGTGAATGGTATTGCTTTTCTAATTTCTTTCATAATGAGTTCAATATTTGTGTACAGGAAATGCTATTGATTTTTATCAATTTTGTATCCTGCTACTTTGCAGAATTTGTTTATTACTTCTAGAAATCTTTTAGTGGATTCTTTGGGTCTTCTATATAAAAGATTATGTCACTTATGAATAAGGATAGTTTGACTTTTTCCTTCCCCATAAATATTTCCTCCCTTCTCTTAAAATTCCTTCTTCTTGCCTGATTGCTCTGGCTAAAGTTTTGAGTACTTTAACAGGAGTTAAACAGGAGTAGTGATAGTGGACATCCTTATTTTATTCCTGGTTTTAGAAGAAGAGCTTTTGGTTTTCTGTCTTTTTTTTTATTTTAAA
>NW_004955469.1:8295449-8326892 GCF_000276665.1 Chinchilla lanigera
CGTGCGCGGGGGCCCTCCTTCTGGGCGCCTACGAGGCAGGGAGTGAGCCAGCTGGAAGACCGGCACTCCCTGCCCGTGGCTCCCTTGCATCCAGTTTTCTGTCATTTAATATAATGTTGGTAGTAGGTTTGTCACAAATAGCTGTTATCAGATTGAAATAAGATGCTTCTATGCTTTTTTATTGCATTTTAAATTTTACTACCTATTATTGGATTATTCAGAGTTTTTATATTTTCTTTACTATTTCAGTAATTCATATGTATCTAGGAATCTATCTATTTTTCTAGGTTCTCCAATTTATTGGTGTACAGGTTTTTGAAGTAGTTATTAATAATGTTCTGGATTTTACTGGTGTCTCTTGTTACTTCATCTTTTTCATTTCTGATTGCATTGATCTGGGTCTTTGTTTTCCTGTTTTGGTAAGATTAGCTAAGGGTTTGTCTATTTTGTTTATTCTTATGTATGTATGTATGTATCTGATTGCATTGATCTGGGTCTTTGTTTTCCTGTTTTGGTAAGATTAGCTAAGGGTTTGTCTATTTTGTTTATTCTTTTAAAAAATCAACTCTTAGATTCATTCATTCTTTACAGATTTTTTAGTCTCCATTTTCTTAATTTCTGTTCGATCATCTAGCAACTGTTGGACTCATTTTTAATGTTCTCATATTATTTTTAAGGCATCTCTGAATATATTGTTACCTGTCAGCCCTATCTTCTAGTTCTGACACTATTCTCGCTTCAGTCTCTGCTGCTGCTGATCTTATCCACAGCATTTTTATCTCCTTGATTTCTGTTTGGTAACTTTTCTAGGACTCTAATGCTTCGCTAAACTGGTTATTCATGTTTTGCATCATTTTGTTTAGCCCAGTAGCTTTTTATTAGTGCCTTCTGTGTCTTACTTACTGTTTTATGTATAAAGTCCGTTATCATTTAGTTATCCTCTCTGAGCTTACTGAGCACCTTATTGATTTTTTTTTATCATTTCATATAATTCATTTGGGCTCCTGATTTCCTCTCCATCAAGGCCCTGTGGATAAGTTTGGGGCAAACACTTTACTTGGGGAATTGGGAGTTGTTGGAGGCATTTTGTTGCCTCATCTTTTCATGTTTCTATTCTTTTGTGTGCATGCACACGTGCATGTATGTGTGTTGAGGCTGTGAGGTGTGTTGAGAGTTGATTACAGTGCAAAGATTTTGTTGTTACACCAGAGATCTCTTTAGCTAGTATCTGATTTTCAGTGGTGCATCCTGGGCATGGCTAACTATAGGCCTTTGCCTCTGTGCCAAGATCCAACCACCTCCATGAATTTGGGAGAAGGTGCAGCATAATTGGTCCAGTACCCAGCTCTCCAGAAATGAATCACAGTATTGTTGATGATACAAAAACAAACCAAATATTGACCTACAGTAAAAACTAATAAAAAGCAACAACTATGCCCACCACTGGCAACAAAATCAGCAATGATAAATATCAGTCAAAGAAAAACTGGATATTGACATACCATAAGAACCAATAACAACTAGCACTCTACCACCCTTAACCACAGAAAAGAGATCTATTTTTCTAACATGAACATAAAGACATTAAATATTGACTTACAGTAAATATCTAGTACTAATGTAACTATTATACCACCATTAACAATGTAAAAAAATTCAACAATAATAGCACAGCATTAACTAAACATCTAAATATTAATAAAACAATGATTGGACTACTAAAGATGGAAAACAGAATAAAAGAAATAAATTTTGAAAAATAAATAAGATGAAAAGGATACCGGGTGTGGTGGCACATACCTGTAGTCCCAGTACTCAGGAGGCTGAGACAGGAGGATCATTGCAAGTTTGAGACCAACCTGGGCTACAAAGTGAGCTCAAGGCCAGTCTGAGCTGCATAGTGAGACCCTGTCTCAAAAGAGACAAACAAAAAAAAAAAAAAAAAAAAAAAGAAAAGGAGGAGAGAAAAGTGAGAGGATCCTATTAAGCAGTAAAGGAAAATCAATGAATTAGATAAAAATAAAAGCAAAAAAATAAGAAGAGAAAAAAGGAAGGGGCTGGGAATTTAGCTCAGCAAGCACCTGCCTCACAAGCACAAGGTCATAGTTCGATTCCTGATACTGGAGGAAAACCAAAAACAAACAAACAAACAGAAAAAAAAAGGAAAAAGAAAAAACAAGAGAAAGTAAAGGAAAAAAGAAAAGAGGAGAAAAAAAAAAAACAAAAAACAACAAACCAACCCAAACTCTCCAATAACCAATGCAGAAAAAAGAAACCAGTCCAAAAATGTTCTGTGTTTGAATGTATGGTTTCCTGTAGGGTCTGAAGTGTTAGAATCCACCAGATACGGGAGAGGCTCCCTGCCAAGGCTGACTTCATTTGCACACTCTTGTGTCTGGTGTGTGAATGCTGAATCCTGCCCCACCTTTCCCAGTGGGCACGGTCAGTCAGTGGTGCCCGTCTGTCTATCTTCTCTGCAGTTTCTAGTTTTCCTGTCTGCTCCCTCCCCATTCTTGGAGTTCTACTTTGTTTTCTCTAAATTTTATTTTAAAGAGAAAAGAACAAAGACAAAATGACAAAAACAAAGGCAAAAACAAAACAAAACAATACAGAAATTTAAAAAAAGATGATAGGAAATTAACAATGGTTGTTGTATTACGTATTGTTACCTTCAAAGTAGTTGCTCAGATTACCAGATATAGGTATGCAAGATTGATCAAACAGTTAAACATTAACTGTTCCTTTCAATAAATCAATAGAAATTAGTAGTACAATTATGTTAGCTATCTTGTTTATACCACTGTGATATATGTGCACCCATGTTTATAGCAACATAATTTGCAATAGCTAAATCTTGGAAAAAACCCAAATGCCCATCAACTGAGGAATGGGTAAAAAAGATTAAAAAATGGATAAAAAATGTAATAAATATATATTGGAGTATTATTCAGCTATAAAGAAAGATAAACTCAAGGCTTTTGTAGGTAAATGGATGCAATTGGAGACCATACTCATAAGTGAAATAAATCAGACCCACATGTGTAAACATTGTATTGTCTCCTTGTATAAGAACCTGAAAGAGTGAATAAAATCTGAAAGGCACAATAGATATTGTGAAAGGAGAAAAGAAAGTTCTACTTTTTATTCTCTTCACCAAGTTGTTGTTTTCCAAGAGTCTTGATTCCACGCCCCACAGAGCAGTCTCTGTCATTTTGATGACTCTCTAGGTAGAGTCTTAAATATAAAAAAGAAACAAAAATATACTAGAAGAAATTATCATGTCATTTCACAAAATAATTTTGAAGCAAGGAAGGTATGTATGTATGTATGTATGTATGTATGTATGTATTTATTTGAGACAGGTCTCACTATGTAGTACAAACTGACCTGAACTCATGGCTCTCTCCCTGCCTCAGCCTCTGAGTGCTGGGATTACAGGTGTGCAGCACTATGCCCAGCATGAAGAAGGTTTTAAAAACAAGATATAAAACTGAGAAGCCAAAAACGAAATACATTTGTCTGAAGAATTTTAAATTTGGGGGCTGGGGATTTAGCTTAGTGGCACAGCGCCTGCCTGGCAAGCACAGGTCATGAGTTCGATTCCTGGTACCAGAAAAAAACAAAAAACAAAAAACAACAAAAAAAAAGAATTTTAAATTTGGCATAAAAAAAATAAATTGGCATGAAAAGAATAATTTTATTCTTCTTCATCTCTTCTTTTCCTTTTCCTCTTCTTCCTTTTTTTTTCAGTATTGAGGATAGATGTCGGACTTCTCCTCCAACTCTGTCCAGGGTGAACAGATCCCCCGAACTAGGTGCCCACAGATGTATAAGAAAAGTAAGAAAAAAATCAAATGACAAGAGCCAAAATTCTGTGATCAGGTGCTAGCATCCTCTAGGACTGACTGTCCCCAAATACCAAATTCAGTCACCTTTTATTGAGCAAGAACCAAAGACTTGGCTAGGACAAATGGGCGGATACCAAACATTTTAGCAAGAATAATTAAAGGATCACCCAAGACATGCCTATAATCCTAGCATTCAGGAGGCTGAGACAGGAGGATCTTAAACTCAAGGTTAATCCAGAATGTATAATAAAGTCTTATCTTAAGAAACTCTAACAAACAAATCATTGTGTCCTCAATGCATTCTAATCAGATAATGTCCTTCTCCACAGATAGGGACAAGGGGTGCTCTACCACTGAGCTATACCATGTCCTTTTTATCTTTTATTTTGAGATAGACTCTTGCTAAATTTCCCAAGCCAGCCTTAGACTTGTGGTCCTCCTTCAGTCCCCTGAATAGCTGGGGATAGAGGTAACTGCCACCCGGCCTATCAAAAATAATTTCCTTTCTTTCTTTCTTTCTTGCTTTTTTTTTTGGTTCTTTTGAAACCAAAAAACCATGTTTTTTTACTATGCCACTCAAGCTGACCTTGAACTCACTTTGTAACCCAGGCTGCCCTCGAACTTGCATCGATCCTGTTGCTTCAGCCTCCTGAGTGCTGGGATTACAGGTGTGCGCCACCATGTTCATCATAAAAATAATTTTCTTGGGGCTGGGGATATAGCTCAGTGGCATAAGCGCCTGCCTGGCAAGTGCAAGGTTATGAGTTCGATCCCTGGTACTGCAAAAAAAAAAAAAAAAATTCTTAACAGAAGAATTTTTTGATACCTTACACATGAATAAAACAGTAAATAGGCAAAAGATGGGAGTAAGCAGTTAAAGAACTATAATTTGATAAACATATTTTTTAAAACCTCCAACTTTACACATAAGAAATGAAAATAAGAAGATATTATTTTTCACTTACCAGTCATCAGAAGACAGAATATTGATTATACCTCCCACTGAAAATGTGGTTGAGCCAAGTGTGGTGGTGCATGCCTGTAATCCCAGCATTTGGGAGGCTGAGACAGGAGGATTGCCATGAGTTTGAGAGGCCAGCCTGGGCTCCAGAGTGAATTCAAGGCCAGCCTGAACTGCATCATAGTGAGACCTGTCTCAAGAAAAGAAAAGAAAAGAAAAGAGAAGAAGAAAAGAAAAGAAAAGAGAAGAAAAGGAAAGAAAAGAAAAGAAAGAAAGAAAAGAAGGAAGGAAAAAAGGAAGGAAAGAAGGAAGGAAGGAAGGAAAGAAGGAAGGAAGGAAGGAAAGAAGGAAGGAAGGAAGGAAATGTGTTTGAAAGGCTGGAGGTGTGACGGCTCAAGGGTAAAGCATGTGTTAAAAATGCAGCTGAACACATGTATATTTCGAAGATTGTCTGAGGCAAAATCACTAGTGGCAGCAAATGAATTAAACAACAAAAATGCCTGTTTAAAAGGGAGAGCTTCTATCTTGAGATTTCCAAACAATATAACACTATTAACATGAAGGAAAAGAAGTGAATAGCTCTGGCATAGGTAATGAAATTTAAAGTGTATGTTTTAATCCAGGTGTGGTGGCCCATACCTGTACTAGGAAGTTAAAGCACCTCCCATACTAGGGAAGTTAAAGCAGGAAGATCGCAAGTTTGCAGGCCTGAGCAATTTAGGTAGATCCCATCTCAAAATAAAAATAAAGGGCTCGGGATGCAGCTCATAGCAGAGCATCCCTGAGTTCAATCTCCAGTACTGGAAAAAAAGCATCTGCTTTCAACTGGGTGAGCATGGCGACTTACACCTGCAATTGCAGATCGCAGGAGGCTGAGGCAGAAGGATCTTGAGTTCCATGGCAGTATGGGCTATATACCAGATCCTGTCTCCGAAATGTGTATATTTTGTATTATGCTCCCATTCACGTAAAAGGGCACTCTGTCTATTCAGGTGCTTATACTTGTACATCCTCAGACTATCAGAAAATCTGAAACTTGGCCACAGTCTTGTTTCTTGGGCAGGAGATTAATGGTCTGGGTGTGCTTGTGCACTGTTTGGTATCTACTTCTTCTAAACATGGACATATACTTTTTAATTTTTAAAAACTTTTTAAAATTTATTGTGGTATGGGGATTGAACTCAGGGACTCACACATACTAGACAAGTACTCAACCACTGAACTATATCCCTAGTTTCTGTAAAATATTTTTAAAATTTTGAGTCAGGGTTTTTAAACTACCCACGTTGGCCTTGAACTTGCAACCCTCCCGCCTCTGCCCACTGAGTAGTGTACATCATTGTCCTGGGCAAGAAAAAGTTGATCCCAACACACACTTTAATGCAAAGTATAGATAGTGGAAATTCAGCCACAGTGCCTTTCCACCTCCACCACCACCTGCAGCTGAGATAGCTCAGGAACGCCTGCCTCATTTGTCCCTGAGCTGGCGATGCGGGGGTGCCTTGGCTGATGGCCAGCAGCCCTGCTCCCATGTGCTTCCTCTTTGACCCCAGTGGCCTGGGACAGTTTGCTTCTGTGTCCTGCCTGGTTATCGAACTGCCATTCTCCACTCCAGCATGAGCATAGCCAGGCCGTGTGGAGGCCCCTTCTCCACTTCAGCCCCTGCAGCCAACAGTGTTGCATTTTTGCCCGGTGTGGTAGTGTCCCCTGTAATCCTAGCACTCAGGACGCAGAGGCAGGAGGATGGCCAGGAGTTCAAGGCCAGCCTGGGCTACATAGTGAGTTAAAGGCCAGCCTAAGCTACATAGCGAGACCTTGTTTCAAAACAAAAAACAAAACAAAACAAAACAAAATCAAACACAGAATGAAAAATGGGATTGGGAAATTGGACAAGGGAGGGAGGGAGGGGAAGGGAAGAAGAAGGTGATTAATGAAAGAAACAGGCTGTGTATATACGTAACCACTTCCCAGTATGACTGTAAAATGCATGAACTGCAAACATGTACTAATAAAATAAAAAAAAAATTTTAAAGGTTAGTTTTTGCCTCTTGGCAGCTTCTCTGAGCTCCTAGGTTGTGTCCTGAGCACATCTACATGCTGACGGTGAAGGCTGTTGGTAAACAGAACTCCATTACTTACAGCACGTGACTGCCAGGGACTGCTCCATATTCTTACCCATATGAGATGTAGTATCTTGGTGTATTTGCCCAAATAAGATTTGGATATAGTGGTCATGATAGCTATTGTGGAACATAGGGTTTCTGCAGGTTGCTGCCAAGCTTTGACCAGTTGGCAGAGCAGATCACGGGAAACATGATGTTACCTTTCCATCATGTAAAAAAAAATAAAGAACTCTGAGATGACCAACTTATAAGGAGGACAGCCAATTTGCTTTGGTTCATCTACCAGGCCCCACATCCTAAAATCATCAATGCCCGGTGGTGCTCCTGGCTGGCCACGAAGCCTTTAGCACGTGGCCTTCGGGGGACATTTCAGATCCAAACCATAGCGCAAAGTGTGTAGAGAGGAGGGGAACACCCAGCTATCATCCCTGTTGGAAACCTTGATGCAGTGCAAGTTCAGCAACAGCTAATCAGATAATTCCCAGCTGGGGCAGGAAGCTGTTAATACAGGAACTATTTGTCTAGCTGAGCATGGTGCTGCACACGTGCAATCCCAGCTACTCAGGAGAATGAAGCAGAAAGATGGCAAGTTTGAGGCCATCCTGGGCTACACTGCAAGCCCTGTCTCAAAACAAAATAAAGGGCTAAGAATGTAGCTCAGTGACAAAGTGCTTGCCTAGCATATGTGAGGCCCCTGGCTCAATCCCCAGTACTGCAAAACAAGCATCAAACAATGAAAACACCATGTATGAAAACTGTTTTATAATATTGGAGGTGTAGAAGGCCTTCCTAAGCATGGAATGAATTCTGAAACCATCTACAAGGAGATGACTGCATTAGTTAGCTTTCCCATTGCTGAGACACAATATCCAACTTAAAGAAGGGGAGGTTTCACTTAGCTCAGTTTCAGGGGAATTCAGTCCACGGTCAGCCGGCCCCAAGCCAGAAACATCATGGTGGGAGTCATGGTGGAGCAATACTGCTTAGTTCATGGTGGCTGAGAAGCAGATCAGAGGAACAGTTCCAGAGAAGAAGGGGCCGGAGAGCAGACAGAGATCCCAACGCACAGCTCCATGACCTACCCAGACACATCAAGCAGTTCCTTCAATCTCCTGGGCAGATGCCAAAGCCAATCAAGTTGGTATTCTTTTCTAACTAACACTCTGACTGATTGGAGTATGAAAAATATGAGAAGTGTTATACAAATCACAGAAGGCTACAATCACAGAAGGTACTATGTTTCCTCAAAAGTAAAACCTAGCCAGGTGTGGTGGCGCAAGCCTGTAATCCCAGCACTTGGGAAGTTGAGGCAGGAAGATCGCTGCAAGTTCAAGACCAGCCTGGGCTATACAAAGTGAGCTCAAGGCCAGCCTGAACTGCATAGCGAGACCCTGTCTCAAAGAGACCAAAAAAAAAAAAAAAAAAAAAAAAAAAAAAAAAAAAAAAAAAAAAAGAAAAAGACCTAGACTGAAAATAACCACCCTTGAAAACTAGAGATAAAAATACCAGGGCCGGGGATATAGCTCAGCAGCATAAGTGCCTGCGTGCCAAGTGCAAGGTCCTGAGTCCGATCCCTGGTACCAAAAAAAGAAATACTAACCCTAATCAGCTTATCCTTGCCTTACCTTCCTTACAGAGTAGCCACAGAGCAAGAGAATAGTGATGGCATCATGGGGAGTGACCCTGTGTTAAAAACAACAAAAAACCAAAACCAATAACCACCACCACCAAACCAAAAACCAATTCAGCTTTATTACTGGGAAAGCTGAGAGGAAGAAGGTGGTTCGGGTCTGAGCCACAGCACTTCCCAATTCATGACTCTTGCACTTACCCACTCACTGGTGCAGCTCTGCCTTAAGAGGAAGGCAGAGCAGAGGGTAAGTGAGGAAAATTCAATGATCTGAAGGAGGGAATATTCAAGCCTTATGTATTGACGTTCACCTGCAGTCCCAGAAACGCAGGAGGCTGAGGCAGGAGGATCACTTGAGCCTGAGAATTTCAGACCAGCCAGGGCAACATAGCAAGACCCAGTTTCACCCAAAACCCAACACAACCCAACCCAATCCAACACAACTCAATCCAACCCAATCCAACCCAACCCAACCCAACCCAGCCCAACACAAAACAAAACTGGAAATGGTATTGTTCATTGCCCAAGTCTTGCTGATCAGATAAGTCATTTTGGCTGAGGGAGAGGGATAGGGAAGAGAAGGGGATGGGGAGGGGGAGAGGGAGAGGAAAGAGGAGAGGTAAGGAGAGGAAGGGGGATGGGGTAGGGAGGGGCAGAGGGAGGGAGAGGAAGGGGGAGGGGGAAGGGGAGGGGGAGAGGGAATGCAGACTATATATCCTTAGAGGTGGTGGAAGTTTCTGGTCCTCTGTGGAAGTATGAGAAGGCTGAAAGCACACCATGCAGTAGTGATTATAATAACATTTACTTCAATATTCTAGTGAGAGGATTAAACTTCCTCTAACCAATGACAAATACATAAATTAGTCACATTTATTTATTTATTTATTGGTGCTGGGGGTTGTCTCAGACATGCTAAGCATTCTCTCCACCTCTGAGCTACATCTCTGGGTCCCAAATAAGTCTTTTTAGGTCAATGAACCAGGAAATGTTTTGGAACTTTAGAAGCCCTAAAAAAATGTGTGTGCCATGGAAAAAAATAGTAGGTACTTGTGCTGGAAGCCAGTGTTCCCGCTTATATCACATGTGTTTCCTGACTCAGTTTTAGATTCTGCCCTCCACTCACAGGAGCACCAGGAAAGCGTCCATTTATGCAGAGTTACACCGGCCCTGACTGTGCAGACGCCCATCTAACACTAAGCTGAGACCATTTGTCTCTTCTGGAGCAGTTCAGGAGCTGGGACTGGTAAGGGGTGAGGTTGGCCCTGCAATGTGTAAACCTCAGCAGCTGTTGGTTTTCTGGTATGTGGGCTGGAAAAATGATCTGAGATCAAAGGAGAAGTCAGTTAAGGCATGGACGGAATCATACATGGAACATTCCTCCCTTCAACTGGATCTTATCCCTGAGACTCACTTGCACTCTTGATTGTGAGTTCCATCTGAGCTCCCATTTTACTCCACTCTGTGCTGCTCTAAGTGAACACAACTGAGGTAGAACCTCTCGGGTCGAGGGACCTGGGCCCGTGGTAAGCGGCGACAGTGAACAAAGAGGACACCGGAGACCAGGCTGATGGCACAGATCCACTTTATTGCAGAAGTACCAGGCATTTTATTGAGCAGGCTAGAGACGTGGCAATGGAGGCGGGCTAGGGGCGTGGTTTGGAGGCGGTACTTTTGGCCGGGGGCTGTGCAGAAGTAAGAGGTCAGAGCGCAACAGCCTAGGCAGGGCGACTCACTCGGTGTGCCGAGGACATGACTAGTCTGAGTGTGCTCAGAATCGCTCCTCCGCCACAGCCGTCAACCAGACCTCTGGACCTCTCTTTCCCACACACAACTGGCCGGGTAAATCTAACAGCCACAAACTGACTGGCTCCCTGTTCCAGAGGCTGGGAAGTCAAACATGGAGTGGTCAGATCTTGCAAAGGCTCTTCCTGTTGTGCCACAGGGTGCTGGAAGGATCACGTGAGGAGTGAGAACTCAGAAAGGAAAGGCCCTGACTGGGCCTTTATCAGGAAGCCATTGTCACAGTAACTCAGACCCTGAGACAACATCAACTGATTCACCAGAGCACAGATCTCATGACCTAATTTGATACAGAGCCGGGGCAATGCTTTTAAATTCTAATTATTTAGTTCTAAAATTTCATTTGATTCTTCTTTATAATTTTCTATTTCCTTGCCAAGACGTTTAATCTTTTCATTTATTTTAAGAGCATTCATGTGATACTTAATTTTCAAAATTTATTTTTATTTTATATATTTACTTTTTTTTTTTTTTTTTTTTGCCTTTTTGAGACAGGGTCTCACTGTGCAGTTCAGGCTGGCCTTGAGCTCACTTTGTAGCCCAAGCTGGTCTTGAACTCACAACGATCCTCCTGCTTCAGCTTCCTGAGTGCTGAGATTACAGGCATGTGCCATCACTCCTGGCTTTGTATTTACTTTTTTGAGACAGGGTCTGACTGCAGTCTGGGCTGGCCTGGGGAACTCTATGTAGCCCACTGTGTAGCTGGCCTTGAACTTGTGATCCTCCTGGCTCAGGCTGGCACTTTTATAATGGCTACTTTAATGTCTTTTTCAGATAATTCCATCATCTGTGTCTTTTCAGAATTGACTGCTGTTGATTATTTTTTACCCTCGTGAGTTGATATTTTCTGGTTCTTCAGATGTCAAGTAATTTAAGGTTGTATCCTTGATGCTTTCAATCCTATGTTATGAGACTCTGGATCTTATTCAAATCTTGGTTTGGTTCTAGTCACAAATCTGGCCAACATAATGGATTTGTGTTTTGAACATCAATCTTCTTTACGGTTTTCGTAGTGCTGTTGAGATCTAGTTTAGATGTGTACTGCCTGAATGCCAGTCTAGGATCTGCATGATGGTCTAGCTTTGTTTTTTCCTTGCAGTACTGTGGGCTGAACCCAGGGAATGCTTGCTGAGTTGCATCCTTAGTCCAACACTCCCTTTCTTAAAATCTTATTTTGATTCAGAGTCTTGATAAATACCAGGCTGGCCTCAAACTTTTGATTCTTCTGCCTCAGCCTTTGGAGTAGCTGAGATTACAGGTGTGTACCATGTACTGCTAGTGCAGTTCCCAAAGTGTATGGTGTATGGTTTAGAGTCAGATCCACGCTGTACGACTAGACAGTAATCCTAATGTAGAGGCTATTTTACATGTAATGAACATTTTAACCCTATATTTCTAACACTAGTATATTTCTAACACTGTTCAAGGATGAGACTGGGAAGCACAGTTGGTTCTCATAACTGGAGAGCCACAAAATTTAACCTACCCTGATGCTCCTGGAGCCAGCTGCAAGATGGCTGCAACTTAGCCAGACAGTGAAGCTCTGCTTACTTTCAAGTCCTAGAGAGTTATTGCCTCAAGGACACCTCTGCCCAGTCTCAGACAATGGTTGATTCTTCCCCCATGTAGTAGGATAGTAACCTTATTTGTTTCTGTAAGAGTAAATTCTGCCTAGCAGTTAATGACAAAGACATATATAGCCAAGTATAAAATGTTATGTTATCTGACTCTCTGTACTTCCTTCTAAAAACCTGTATAAGTGATTAATAACCTCAAAATGGGGCTAGTGATTTGAAACTGATTCCCACCAGCTCACTAGCATAATAAAGGTTGCCTTCTAACTCCTTAGTGCAGATTTTTCCATTTGACTTGATATTGGTTTTTCTGCAACATTTCTAGTGCCTTGACCAGGAAGGCACCTTGCTGACCGCTTAGGTCACTGGTATAGCACCCTGCTGGCTGCTGCCAGGGTCCGTCCTCCGATCTGTGGATGAAAATGTGCGCCCTCTGTACTTGTTTGTGGAGTCTCCTCAGCCGTGGAGGGAGGGAGCCCCTGCATGGCAGCAGAGACCTCATTGGATCCTGGGAAGAGACAGAACGCAATCAGACCAGGCCCTCAGACAAGGTAGACCTGCCCCGGGTTATGTGCCACAGTTAGCCTGTTTACCTGCTTATTACCTTCTTGTTGCCATCTCCCTCTGAAAATGAAGGAGGAACTGATCACTCCTTGACATCTGTCACCTGTTCCAGTTCCGGTTCCTGTTCTAGTCAGAGCAGCCAGCTGCAGCTCTTGTTCCAGTTAGATTTTGCCCATGGAATTGGGGGGGTGGCTAGAATGTATTAACTTCTGTGTGCCTGAGTGTGAATGCGTGTATATATGTGTACAAAATAAAATACATAAGTCCAAGGTCACCTGGACTCAGCTGGGAAAGGAAAAAAAAAAGCAGTTTAATCAGTCTGAAAACAAAAGTAATTGAAAAATAATTTGTACTGTAATGGGTCAGGACATGGAAAAGCTGTTTAACTTTAATACACCAGAATATACAGGTGGGGTGATGCCGATAGGCTGAGACAGAGAGAGAGAGAGACAGAGAGAGAGAGAGAGAGAAAGAGAGAGAGAGAGAAAGAGAGAGAGAGAGAGAGAGAGAGAGAGAGAGAGAGAAACAGAACACTTGAAATGCCAGCTGGCCCAATGGCTAATCTATAATGGAGACACAAAGCTAAAAGACCCAGCGATGCATGCTGAGATTAAAGGGACAAAACAGGGGTTATCTCTTCATTTCAAAGTGAGCAAGGGAACAAAACAGAGTGCAAGCCCTCCTCCTGGCTTCAGGAGCCCCAAGGCCAGCCCTTGCTTGATGTCACCAGCAGGGCGCTGCCTGCAATCATCTGAAAGCTGAAAAAGCTCCAGTCTGAAATAACCGGCCAAAGTCCTATCAAACCTAAGAAAGTTTTACAGGAGAAATAAAATTACAAATTTTGACTAATTGGTAAATATACTTTTGTTTTTCAATTTGATTTATTTTATTTATTTTTGGTACCAGGAATTGAACTCACAACCTCACACCTGCCAGGTAGGGACTGTGCCGCTGAGCTAAATCCCCAGCACGTGTTTTAAAATAAAAACAGTGATTTAAGTTACTCAGAGGTCTGTCGGCAGTCAGTCAAGCTTACTATCTAAGGAAAAAAAGGACACTTTAAAATTCAAGCAGCTAAGTCAAGTTTGTTGTAAGAGGTTATAGTAAGTGGGAGAGAAATGTATTAAAGAAGGCTATAAATATGAGATATACTTTTGTTACGAGAGGATTCTGTACGATAAAAGTCTTGTCCTGCTAAGGAGATAAAAAAGAAAGACAATAACACAACTAGAAGGCTTACATATGCTGAGCAAAGCTTGTGGAAGTGGTTTATTAAAAGGAAAAATATATGTATGGTCGCTTGTTGATTTGGTGGCATTCAGATTGTTCCTTCTAAAAACTTCCATGGGGAGAATGGTCAAATCAACAGGAGATTACCAGTCAAACGATAACTTTTAAAAACTGAAGTGATGTATGTGCTGTGTGTTACTCTACTCAATACTAAGATGGACATTTAAATGTGTTACAAAAACAATGTCATCATGATTGGTATACTAAAACACTGTGTGTGGCTTTTGTTCTCAGGTTTTCTTTGTCAAACTATATAACTGCTGTCTGTTGACATTCTGCAAGGATTCAACTGCTAGGACAGCCATGGCTGATAAAATAACAGTCCTTTACTATACTTTTATTTCAAAATGCTTGATATTTAGATAAAATTATAATAGTTAAACCCACTCCAAAACTAAAAAGGTGACTAAGCGAAGAGGAACAAAAAATGCCCCCTGTTGGTATATTTCAGTTTATTAGTTGCCCAGGTAATCATTTGTGTTCCAGATCAGATTGCTTTTGTCTCTTAAAAATGGCTGGTCACTGTGACACATAGCTGGTCACTATGATGATAGACCGTCAAAGTGCTAAAATATACCTCTCCTACTTGTTAAGCCAGTTTAAGATCTTCAAGCTGCCAATGTCACTGTAATTGTCCTCAGTCTTTCTGGCCTGTTCTGGCTTCTATGTGCTTACTTAGGCTGTTAGTCCCTGGGAGAGGCCAGTCATCTACCTATCCAAAACATCGGACTCATTGTCAAGAGAATGGCCTCCCTGGTTGCAGGCACTTGCTGCAACTTCCCTCTTAATCAAGGAGGCAAACAAATTGATTTTGGGACATTAAGATAAATGGTCCTGCGGCGGCTATGGAAACAGTAACCAAAGGTGAGGGGAAACCCTAGGGAATGACTGATAAGCCATGGCCACCTGTAGCCACCTTCTTGGCAGCTTGGAAGGCCCGGAAGAACTGGGAAACAGTCTGTTTGGATCCTGAGGATGTCTTGAAAGCTTTAAAAATAAACTAGAAAGTGGATAAAACAGTGCCTACATGGCTGCAATGGCTACGGGATGATGGGACTGGTAATACACAGTTAAACCCACAGGAGATGTCCCGCATAGCCAACATAGCCAGCACCCCCTGTATGAGACGGGTTCTGCAGGACATACAGAGGAAAACCCCAAAAGCAGATAATCAGACTGTGATAAAGTGGTTGATGGCAGCAGCTCACCTGGATTGGGAGAATCCAGATGACCTGCCCAATCAGGTCACTATCTAGACTTGATAGCTGTGCTGTGTGAAATGGGGCATATGGCAGATAACGTTTGCACTGCGGTACCATAGCCCAGAGGAGGAACTGCTGATGGCACGCATGAAGGACGTGATTTTGGTGAGCAGGCCAGCAGGCACATTTGGGTCAATGGCTGCGCTTCTAGCCCCCTTTAGAGATCACCTGATCCACGATGCTGTGGATTCCTTGGTTAGGCTGGGAGACTTGAAAATGAGGTGTCACAGTAAGATGAGTAAAAACTGTTCTGGCAAGGGAGAAGGGGGACCCTCCATGGTGGGGCTGTCCTCCCCAGGACAGGCTGTGGGGTCGCTGAAGGTTGATTGACATCAGATCTGGATGGACCGGCTGGTTGTCAGCCTAGCCACAGATAAGTTAGACAGGCAGCCTTTGGATGTGTTGTTGACTTTGTGGAAGCAATTATGCCCTGAGCAGCAATACTTGCCAACAGGCCAAGGCCAGAAGGCCAGAGCATCCCCACTGAAGCTGGAAAAATGACCCTGGCCTCTTTTCATCGTGGTTAGGAGGTAGGCCGTGTTACCTAAAACTTGGGTGTCCAAGGAGATCAGAGGCCGCATATAAAATTGACTATTTACTGGTTCCCCCAAATTTACTGGACTATTAACTGTGCACTGTGTACTAATGTTGATGGATACTAGAGATGAGTCAACACTAATGTATGACAACCCAGACTGTTTTGCAGGACCTACTGCATACATAAAAGGATACAGAGCTCACTACATCATGGTCCAGAAGACCTATGTGACTTTGGGTATCCGGCACTTGCCCCCACACCTGTATGGTGTTTATGTTTCCCCAGTTGCTGAATACATACCTGGGGTGGACATACTGACTGGTGCTCAGCTCAACACCAAGCGGGGAGAATTCCAGTGATGAATTTGTGTGGTAAGAGCTAGAATCCGAGGACAACCACACCGTGCACCTCTGACTCTTCTATGAATCATGTGTGTTGTGTACATGAGGCCGTGTCAGCTGCCTGGGGACCATGAGGAGATGGGACAGACTGTCTTTTTTTTTTTTTTTTTTTTGGTTTTTCTCCGGTACCAGGAATCAAACTCATGACCTTGCGCTTGCCAGGCAGGCGCTGTGCCGCTGAGCTAAATTCCCAGCCCAGGACAGACTGTCTTGAAGTTAAAAAAACAGGGATGATATTCCCTGCACAGAGCCTTTCAGTATGGCCTGTCCAAAAATCAGACAACTTGTGGCAAATGACTACAAAGTCTCTCCCTAACACTGGCATTCAGGACCAATTTGCCTTCACCTGGGAGGACAGACAGTGGACCTTCCAGATGTTGCCACAAGGCTATTTATATAGCCCAACTTTATGTCATGGCCTGGTGGCCCACAACCTGGCCACCTCGGCCAAGCCACACTCTGTGTCACTGTTTTGTATTGATGATATTATGTTAGCCTGATTGTCCTGCAGATTTGAAAGCCGCTGAGCACAGTCTGAAAAAAGCTTTGCTGTCATGGGGGTGGATCATAAATGAAGACAAAGTCCGGGGACCTGGCTTGTCTGACAAATTCTTGGGTGCTATATGGTTGGGTAAGACTAGACCCAGGACTATACGCCAATTACAGGTGTACACGGACTTGCTAGGTTTTTGGTGGATGTATTACACCTAGCTACCCTGCCGTGCCCTTTACACAAGATGACCAAAAGGGGCATGACATGGAGCTGAACAGAGACAGCAGAAATGCCCTGGGGGGGGGGTTTGGTCACAGTTATAAAAGGGAGCTGAGAGCTGGTATTCCTGGATTAAGAAATGGCAGTGCTGTACACTCCTCTGAATGCCTGTGAAGAATTGCAGGTCAGATATGTAACCTGTCCCAGGAATGGAATGGCACAGGCCCCCACTCTCACATGTTGGGGGACATACCTCCAACAGGGGGCCTCTTTCTTGACTAGTCTATTGGCAGCCAAACTGACAATGGTTTTCAGACCCACAATGTACATGGCTGAAGAACCTATCCAGGAGGATAAACTACAGGACTTGATCCCTAGTCCCTATACAGAAGAAATAGAGAGCTCTCCAGCTGATTCTGGATATACTGATGGGGCTAGCTGTGACCCAACCCTGCAAGGGACAGCAATTGCTGTCCAGCCCAGTACTGAAGTACTCTGGTTTAGACCTGAAACAGGCAGGTTAAGCCAGTGGATAGATTTGCAGACAGTGTGATTGTCTGTGGTGCATGAGAAAGACGCCCCTACTTGTGTGCACATGCAACTGGGCCATGTTTTGGGGGGTTGACACTCTGGCTACCAGTTTGGATGGCTCAAGAGCGACAGATAGGACACCAGAAAATTGACAGAGATCCAGCCTTACATTCATCACTCCAGGATCAAGCGGGCCCATCCTGATGATTGCTGGAAGGCCTTACCCTGAAGAGTCAAGCCCTCTAAAGATCACCTTGAGGAGACAATGCCTTCAAAGCCCTGCCTTTGATACTCCAGAAGCTGGTGGGTCTATGCATGGCTGAAGATTGATTGGACACCACACACTGGAGTGCCTGTCCTAATTGACTGATGTTCTGTTTCCCAGTTTGGTCACTAGTATCTTTTCTTTTGATTTGATGCTGGCTGCAGGACTTTGGACTGTGTCCCCAGAGGATTGGGGAGCTCTGGAAAAGGTTGCTTTTGTTCTTTTCTATCTTGTTATAGTATTGGATTAAGTACTTTTTTTTTGGAGATTAAGACTAGGAAAATTGAGAGAGAGAGAGAGAGAGAGAGAGAGAGAGAGAGAGAGAGAGCAAGAGAGAGAGAGAGCTCCTGAGAGACAGGATGGGTCCTGAATGGGTTGCCCTGGATTAAGTACTCTTAATTGTTTAAGATGATTTTTTTGTGGATAATATGCTTAAACATACTGGGGAAAATGAGTTTTCAATGTAAAACCAAAAGGGGGGAAATATAGAGGCTATTTTTATCAAATATTGGGTTAAATAACCCTTAGTTATTGCAGGCTGATCAGGCCCACAATCTCCCAAGCGAGTGGACGGTGAAGGCTTAAATAAATGAGACAATGGAAATGATTTCAGGGCTCCAGGAGGGACTAACTCCCTTTGATATTCTCTGAGTTTAGCTAAAGACTTCTCTGGGCAGCCCATATTTATTTGGTTTACAAACAAAGGAGGAGGATGCTCAAGAAAACGGGGGAATCTGGGCAGGACTTTTCCAAGTATTACATTATGTTAATGTAGGAGAACTATGTTATCTCCAGGAAAGCCTTCACAGCAGGAGTGAGATGCCTTCAGCCGCAGTCTCCTTGTAGTTAGCTGGGGTGGCAGACAAGGTGCCTAAGCTTCAGACAACTCACAAGTAAACACAGAAAGCCAATTGGTTAATGTTAAATCCAACTCAGAGCCACTTTGTAGTGATCCCCAACAATTTTAAATGAAATGAAAATTTTAATCCTATACTAACGCTAGTATATTTCTAACACTGCTCAAGGATGAGACTGGCAAGCACAGATAGTTTTCATGATTAGAGAGCTACAAAACTTAACAAACCCTGATGCTCCCGGAGCCAGCTCCAAGATGGCTGCAACTTAACGGGACAGTGGTGTTCTGCTTACTTTCAAGTCCTAGGGAGTTATTGCCTCAAGGACACCTCTGCCCAGTCTCAGACAATGGTTGATTCTTCCCCCATGTTAT
Organism: Chinchilla lanigera; assembly: GCF_000276665.1. Lineage (NCBI taxonomy): Eukaryota > Metazoa > Chordata > Mammalia > Rodentia > Chinchillidae > Chinchilla > Chinchilla lanigera. The sequence goes on from NW_004955469.1 coordinate 8,314,177, forward strand.
ACGAAAGTAACCTTATTTGTTTCTGTAAGAGTAAATTCTGCCTAGCAGTTAATGACAAAGACATATATAGCCAAGTATAAAATGTTATGTTATCTGCCTTTCTGTACTTCCTTCTAAAAGCCTGTATAAGTGGTTAATAACCTCAAAATGGGACTGGTGATTTGGAACTGATTCCCACCAGCCTGATAGCATAATAAGTTACCTTTTATCTCCTTGGTGCAAAGAGTCCTCGATTTGGTTTGATAATGATTTTTCTGCAACACTAAGAGTTCAAAAATGATATGGGGTTTTCTTCTTGCACTCTTCTTTGATTGTTCCAGTACTTTCTGATTTTCTGGGACTTCCCTTTTTGGTCCTTTGGCCAGTATATAGGGCTTGATTTATCCATTTTGTCACATACATCTCATGACTATGCTCACAACTGGGTCTTGCAGCAGGAGAGAGGGAAAAAGCAGCAAAGGCTGTCTGTGAAGAGCAGACTGTTCCTATTCTGGGTTATTCTTAACAGTGGTAGACATGGCTGGGTGTGGTAGCGCACGCCTATAATCCCAGCACTTGGAAGGCTGACGTAAAAGTCTCACTGCGAATTTGAGGTCAGCCCAGGCTACAAAGTGAGTTCAAGGCCAGCCTGAACTGCATAGTGAGACCCTGTCTCAAAAAGACAAACAAAACAAAACAAAACAAAATGGTTGACATCAACACAGGATTGGAAACCATCAACATCTTTCTAACCAGGACATTAATGGTATGGGATGCAGACAGTGGGCTCCCAAGGTTAATAGAAAGTGATCACAGAACCCATTTGACAGCAAGGGCAGTGCAAGGCCTAAACAACGAATGGGATGTATGATGGAATTTCATTGGCCATATAACCCTACAGCAGTAGGAGACAGAGAAAGATGTAATGGTCTACTGACAAGAATTACCGTCAGAGTGTTACCAGACTTTCTAACTTTCCAACCAAACTGCTCCAGCTTCAGACATGTTTCAGTCTACATGAGAGAGAATGAAAAGTTAAGGGAAGCCCATGCTCTTATTTAAGTATAATAATTCAAAATATAGAATAGGGACACAGTGAAATATAACATGGTCCCTTACAAAATGCATATCAAATTAAAGATAAAAATATCTCCCCACAAGAAACATTGGCACCAGGAAATGAAAATACCTATTAGACAACAGAACACCAGGGAAATTTACAACTAAAGGAAATGAACAATATTAACCTATATAACTAAGGACATAAATGAACCCTTGGCTGTACTGACATTTGATCATCTTAGCAACCGCAGTAATAACACTGGCATTGGCAAAACCCACCCAGAATCCAACAGAAAACTAGTGCCCACAATCCTACACACAACTGCAACAGCCATTTGTGTCCAAGCATCAGTATCCATATGCAGACCAAATGCAATTGAGCTTTAGCTGTGTACGACTTATGCACCCTCATAGCCATCCTTAGTCATATTCTAATCATCTCTGCTATGCTACCATAACCAGCATGTCCAACTGCACATTTTGCCCACAAAAGAATGTTGTTGCCTAGTTACTATCAGTACACCAGAACCTACTAACTCTACCACTTGTCCTGTAGATACACATCACTGTAGAAAACTTACTAAACGGGCTCTGTGTATAATAAACTCTCACTGAGATGCAATACTTTATCAGTAGAGGAAAAAAGTGTGCCTCAAACATTAACCTGTGGTAGAAATGAGCAACACCTAGGCTATGGAACATACAATGTCTTTAAATCAGATTACGCAGGATGTATGAAGTATTATTTTCAAATCATTTCACTTTGAGATTCACCTCTAGCAATTAGGCCATACTCTCCAACATTTAAAACTTTAAAAACATTACATTAACTGGATTCAATGTGGAATATATTACACACACAGACACCTATGAAAATAAGACAAATTTATACATAAATACATAAACTCACTACTACTAGCATACTGCCCTGACCACATAGAGGAAGACATAAAATTCATACTTCCAACAGTCCAGAAAGGACAGCATGATACAAAGGGAAGACGTGCTGTGCTGGTAGACATAAGCACAAAAATTAACATTGACAGACCAGCCTAGGTAAACCCTGGATGCACAAATTATTATTTTGATATGATTTTACCAGTAGAACAATCCTGGGATGACCGATAGTGTGCAGCATAACACCTAATACAACACAAGTAGACATCATAGGACACAAAGATATTGATAAATGGACTATCATACATATCACTCTATGCTTAATGTACCAGTCATGAATCACCAGGACCCTCGCACCTTCACAGAGGATGCTGGCCTGACAGGCACTGCATGATAACAGTGCGCTGGAAACATGGTGAACAAAAGGACTCACATTAGCCGGGTGTGGTGGTGCACACCTGTAATCGCAGCATTTGAGACTGAGGCAGGAGAATTGTCATGAGTCTGAGTTCAGTCTGGGATACTTAGTGAATTCAAGGCCAGCCTGGAATACATAGTGAGACCATGTCTCAAAAAGCAAAAAAGCTCAGATGATTGGTAGAAATACCAAAACCAATTCATTTAAATGAAAACCATCAGCTAGACAGTATGACAACTAACTTACAAATTCTCAGGCATTCTGCGATCCAGAATGGGCTCATACACAATGGAAAGGAATGCAACAGCTACTAGAAAATGCATAGCAAGACATTAGCTATAGCATACCAAGTAGACCTTTTTACAGAGACAGTTTCGGTCAAAAAGTAATAGTGCAGATAGACACATCTGGACCTTATGGATGTTTAGCAGGAGTTTGTTCACTATACATATTTCAAATTTCAGGAGGAGTATCTTTGGTAGTTTATCCACCAAAGCAATTCCAGAAACATGCAATGATCACAGATTTCAAATTTCAGTCAGAAGTGATGGATTATGCATGTCAGGATATTTTATAAATGAGGAAATGGTGCACAAATGATCACTATCTATTTATTATACACTTGAACATACGATCCCAACCATGGCTTATTATCCCATAAGTAAATAGCAGTTATACCAACATATGGTCAAAAAATAAGGAATTTTCTAGGGATAATATGTCATTAGTCAAACACTAAGGTACAATATTACAATCATACCTCAAGATCAAATGCTCAGATAATTACAAATTCAGAATGTATAAAATTGACAGGTGTTATCAATGTTGCTATGAAGGAAACATCTTGCCTAGCCTCATATAGTTCAAAAATGTTATATAGGGATTTGCCTGAATCATGGCATGGTAGAATACACGGATTTCCTTGGGTCTCCATGACACATGTCAACATTGTTATTGAAATACATCAGGGGAAATTGAAAGCAGTGTCTGATACATTCCACAAGCAATTAGTAGGCCAGAAATATAGCTCAGCGGTACAGCACCTGCCTGGCAAGTACAAGGTCCTAAATTCAATTCCTGATACAAACAAAAGCAAAAACAAGCGATTAGCAAATGTAAAGAATTCAGTTGAACTCACTAAACATGCAGTTGGAGTATTAAATGCAAATGGGATTTGTTGGCAAAAATACTGAAGGCATATCTACGAAGTACATGTTCTTCTAATTAATTGCCAAATACTTCAAAGCCTGTACAATATGTAGCTTCATGGTCTGATCAGAAAGCTTTGATGTGGATCAAGACTTAGTAGCATGACCTGACCGGCATAGTTTGGTCTCATCTAAAAGAAACATTGCTTCATTCATTCATTTAGTTTGTTTTGTACTGGGGATTGAACTCTGAGCCTTTGCACTGAGCTATATACTCAGCTTTTTATTTTTGGTTTAGAGACAGAATCTTGCTGAGTCACTAGATTGTCCAGGTGGGGCAGAATCTTGCCATTGTCCTGTCTTAGTCTCCTAGAGTGCTGTGATTACAGTTGTGTGCTATGAAGTTTGGCAAAATTTTGTTCTTATTATTAGCAATGATGTTTTGATTTTGCTTGTTTAAAGCTTGTGCTTGAAGGCTGGGGATGTATTTATGTTGTAGGGCCCTTGGCTCTCATACCTGAGGTCCTGGGTTCAATCTCACATACACACATACACACACACACACACACACACACACACACACACGGCTTATTTATATATTTTGTCATTAGTTAAATGAAGTTCTTCAGTTTTTCCCTGTGAAGGGCAGACTGTGACCTGCTCTGAGTTACTCCATATTGTATAGAACAGCAGCTTTCTGGCTGTGCATAGCCCTGAGTTATTCTATTTTATAAAGAGTGTTTGGCCTGAGTTACTCCGTTTTGAATATAAGTGCCAACTGTGATGGACTCTATACCCTTTTTGTACAGACAATCACCTTTTATTTAGCACAACCACAAAGCATAAACAGATAAATAACTTGTTCATGTAATAAAAAAATTAAGCTACTGAATTAGACTGAGATCGCACGGATGTATGGGCATATTAAGTTGTATCTGAAAACTCAGGCACAAACTGGATGTGGGGGCACCTGCCTGTAATCCCAGCACTTGGGAGGCTGAGACAGCAAGATCACCTGGAGCTCAAGGCCAGTCTGAACTACATAGTGAGTTCCGGTCTTAAAAAAAAAGGAAGAAAGAAACCCCACCATATGAGTTTATCAAACATACCAGATGCATTCTCCTGGCCTGACCTGAGACTCAAATGGAGTGCACCCCAAAACTAGCATGGTTGCACCCCTGGCCCTGTTACCAAAGCACCTGCTCACAAACAGTCTTGCTCAAGAAAATCACCAGACGAGTGTCCATCTGTTTGTTCCCAGGGCTCCCACTCAGCAATTTCCTCCTACTTTGATGCAAGCACAACCCCCTTTACCTGGCACTTTCAAAACCACCTGCCCTCAAGGCCTGGACTCAGCCCCCAGCTTCCTTTTCATCTCGCAGCCCTGGGCCTCCACCTGCACAGCTCTGCTTCTGGTTTCAAGTTTGTAAAGTCCTTGTCCAGTGTCCAGTGGAGACCTTTGGTAACAGCCCTCTGCCTGAGCTCTCTAGGTAGATCTCTAGGCACTACGGCTGCTTTTAACCCTTTTTAGTTTTCTGTAACGTGTGTGAAGTGTAATGTCTGATTCAGAATAGGAGAAATATGACACTCAACCTGCTAGATGTCAGATATGCTGAGTTCATGTCCCCTGGAGATCGAAGGATGAATTCTAAGGAACAGTGGAGGTTAACTATGAGTAGGAAAGGTTTATTGAGATCCCTCCTGAGAGAAAGGAGGGATCCTGGAAGTGGGCTGCTATCAAGGTCCTTTGTCAGGGGTAATTTATACAGGAAAGTGACAATATGGGTACAAGATGGGTCAAACTATAATCAACCTATAGGATTACCAGCATAGCTGCTTAGCTAATATTGATCCAATAGGGAAGTGGGTCACGTAGCAAGTGTACATGGAAAGAACAAGACAGTTTTGGGAAGGGATGGGTCTGGATGCTCTGGTCCCCCATCTGGGTGATTGATGCCTAGCTAGAGTCCCTGGACCAGATGGTGCTTATTAGAGTATAATCTCAAGTTACTGCTTATCCCTTAGGGAGGCATGTGGGCCTGGCCATTGCATCTCTATCTTGAGGCTTCCAGATGCACCTCCAGCCACAATTCTGATGTCTTTCTTTTCTGCTGACTTCTTGAGAGCCCAGTCTCTCTCTGACTACATATTCATTTCTAACTTAGCTGCCTATAATAATCTGAGTGTTATAGACCGTAGTAATTAAGATCAGAAAGGAATAAAAGAACTTTTCATTGCCTTGGTCCCAATATCAAGTAAAATTGAGAATACTTAGGGAGACGACCTGTCCTGTCTACGTTCATGGCATATTTCACTCAGGATTCTTGCCTTCCCTCTTGGCAGCACGCTTCTGAGCAGGCTGTTTCTCCTTCCTCAGAGTTTTAGGCTTCTGCAGAACCTGCTGCCACTGTTGCCTTGGGATCACTCGGGGGCTGGGAGTAAAAGGACAGAGAAGAGTGAGAGAAAGGGAGGGGCTTCCCTTTACTTCTGAGTGTCAGAGGCCTCTTTCCCTGTCTTTCAGCCAGACCTTGGGGTCTTCTTCTGGGTTCTTTCTGTCCATACATCTGCCCATTTCTGGGTTTGGGTGTTGGATTACTCATCCATCCCCGTCCAGGGTGAACAGGTCCTCAGAACGAGGTGCCCGTGTATGTATTAATCCCCTCATCCAAAGAACAACTCCAGAGCCACATGTCTGGGCTCAAGGTGCTAGTCGCCTTCCAGACTCAAGCCCCGACCGCCATCTCCAGTAACCTTTTATTCAGCGAGAACAAAGGAGACAGTCCCGGAATTTGGGCGATGTCAACGTTTTTTGCAAGGCCAATACAACTCCATTATCACAGCAATGAGACTTGACCAGTAAGCCATCATGTTCTCTTCCTTAGGGCATATCTCATAAAAACATCTAGTGTTGTCCCTGGGGCCAACAACGCTTTTGCTAGATTTCCTTCAGAATCCTTGGCTTGGTCAGGCCTGAGGCAATACAACAGAGACTGTCCTTCTCCACTTTGGGGGCTGCTTTGTGTTCATGGATACCAGTGTTTTAGATGTAGAGAAGCACAGTTACAAAGCCTGGTATGTGAGCAGAATGCTGCGTGGTCAGAGAGCTATACCACTGCGGCTCGGGATTGCTGCTGCAAAGATGTATGAAGAAGGGCTGGGGTTAGGTCTCAGAGGGGTGTCTGTGCATTGGATAGCAGGGGAGGAAACCAACAAACTAGAGAGCAACTACTCAGAAAAGACCACAAGACAAAGGTGTCTTAGTCTCTTTCCTCAGTGCTGAGACATAATACAGTACCCAACACCCCCAGCTTGAAGGAGGAGAGGTTTATTTTGATTCGCATTTTCAGTCCATGGTCTGCTGGCTCCAAGGCAGAAATGGCACAGTGGAAGGGCACAGTGGAAAAGCCCCACAGCAGGAAGCAGAGAGAGAGAGAGAGAGAGAGAGAGAGAGAGGGAAGGAGCTGGAGAGAGAAACATATCCTTCCAGGTCACGCCCCCAGAGACCTGCCTCTTCTGACCAGACCCCACCTCCTTACAGCATGTTAGGCTCTGAATGCATGTGTGGACATTGTAGATCTAGAACATAACAGAAAGTGACAAATACAGGATTAAGGGTGGGATGTAGCTCAGTCGTAGAGCATGGGCTTAGCCTTTGCAAGGCCCTGGATTCAATTTCCATTGTTGCAAGCAAAATGAAACAAACCCAAACAGACGTGATGAAAACCATAGAGTAAGAAAGTTTTACATTTTGTATTATATCTTTGTTACTTGTTTGTTCTCCAACAAGGCAACCTTAAAAATAATTCAAACTTGAATAGCTGAGAAACTACAGGTATTTTCTACATTCTCTCATCCCCTAAGGAAATATTTCTTCCCAGTCTTTCCATAGTCATTTCACCTCCCGATTCCTTCTAACCAACAAACCCTTGTGAGTCTTACTGACTCTACTCCAAGACTATTCACAGTGTACTGTAGAAACCGTATTTGATTGTGAGAAAGGCTCTCCCCTGGCTCAATTTTTCTTATAATACTTAAGCTACTCCCTTGTAAAATATCTTTTTAAGGATAAAAATCCACCCTCAAACCCAACCAGTACAATGAGCTAGGGAGAGGCCATTTGATGGGTTGCAATTGCCAAAGAAAAGAGAATTGGTCACACAAAGTCTGAGTCAAATAAAAATGAGATTGAAGGGCTGGGGATGTAGCTCAATGGTAGAATGCTTGCCCTGGGTTCAATCCCTAGACACACACACACACACACACACACACACACACACACACACACGGCGGGGTGGTTGAGAAAGATATTGAGTACTAACCCTTCTCCTTAAATCTGGATGGCATTAATTTGGAACTTTATCTCAGAGCTAGAGAATAAATACAACTACTGCGGTTTGAAATTTTCCAAAACTCAGGTCACTGTAACAGTTGTGAGGTAAGAAACTGTTAGATGTTGTGTAGGCCCTGAGGGTGCCATCCTCGTGAGGGCATTACTATTGTTACTTAGACAGTGGACTCCCCATAAAAATGTTGTCTGGCCCAATTTCTTCTCTGCCTCACATAGGCTCCCTTGCCCTTTGGCCATATTATGACACAGCACAAAGGTCCTCTCTAGATGCCACCATCCTCTTGGAATTTCCAGCCTCTTAGACTATGAATCATAAACTTCTACTGTTCATAAATTACCCAGCCTGGAACAAGTATTCCAAAATAGCAGCAGAAAACAGACCAAAATAGCCATCAAATGGGAGTTCGCATTCAAGTGGATTAAAAGCCCACTCTAGGCAGCAAGAGAACATTTACATTTGAACATGTAAAAGCAAGCAAATAAGTAACAAAAATGAAAGGGACTTTGATTTTATATTGTCATAGCAATAGAGACTTGTTTAAAAAATTAAAGCATTTGAAAATATATAATTTAGAAACTGAAATTACTTGCAGATTCCTTTCTAGGTATAAAATGAACCAAAATCTGTACTTTGCTTAGCAGTTTACTTACAAATTGTTATGTTTCCTGTAGTTACTTTTAAAAAACAATTGGCCAGAAGTTTTTATAGTGCTCTCTCACAAACAAAACAAATATACAGGGCTAAACATGGTGGTACACACCTGTAATCCCAGGACTTAGGAGGCTGAGACAGGAGGATCACCATGGGTTTGAGGCCAGTCTGGACATAAGTTAAAGCCCTGCCTGAGCTACAAAATGAGACCTTGTCTCAAAAACAAAAAACAAGTAAACAAACAGGCAAACAAAAACAAAACAAATGCCAAAAAGAATAAATATACAAAAATTATTTTTCTTGAATATGGTTTTCTGACGGATTTTTCTTGAGAATCTGTGAACTAAAAAACATTCTAAAGCTATTTATTTGGGACTCTTAAATTAACAATGTAAAAAAATTATTAAAAAAAAGGTATTTATTAAATACCTTTAAGAAGATGGAATGTCCTGACATTCATCAGTAGTAGGATGGATAAACCAACTCTAGATAGTGTTACAATCTAGTGCTATACAGAAATTAAAATAAATGAACTGGATCTATATGTCTCACTATATATCAGCCTAATGTTAAGTATGAAAAATGTAAGAGGTTAGGAACACTGGTATACCATTTAAGTAAACAAGGTATACAAACATAAAATATTATTATATTGAATCTGGATATTGTCTTAGTTACTTTTGTTTCATTGCTGAGAAAATTACCCAACACCCAAAGTTAAAAGGGAAAGGTTTATTTAGCTCACAGTGTGTAGAGGTTTCAGTTCATAACTGGCTGGCTCCAAGGCAGGGTGGCATGGCAGACAGGCTTCACAGAGGAGAAACTATTCATGGTGGGCAGAAGGTAGCAAAGAAACAAGGGACGACCACAGCTTTTTGTATCCCTTATCTCTTATCCAGGATACTTAGGGCAGGTAGCATTCAAACCCCCTTAATCCTAGTGCCCTTGATCCTACCATTGCACCATGAATCAATTCCAGCATCACACCAGATCCAGCCACCTCTGAAAAGGCCCCACTATGATTGCATGAGGCTTAGGGGGACATTCAAACACAAGCCATAACATTCTGCTCCTGACCCCCAAAGACTCATGCACATTCTTTTATGCAAAAGCCCATCTCTAAGAGTTACCAGAGTCCTAAAGGTTTCAGCTTTGCTGAAAAATCCAAATCCCAGTCTTCTCTGAGATTTAAGGCAAACTCTTAGCTGTAAGCCCCTGTACTAAACATTTCCAACATTCAAAGGCACAAGATAGACATATCCATTCCAAAAGTTACAAATGGGGATAGCAAGGAATGGGACCAAAGCAAGTCCAAAATCCAGCAGGACAAACATTAAATCCCACAGTTGCACTTCCAGCATCCCTGGAAACCTGTGGCAAGTTGTGAATTCCAAAGGGTTTGGGTGGCTGTACCCCTATGTCACTTCTGGTTCTTGTAGCTCCTATGGCTTCTTTCTTTGGCTGGCTTTGATCACTCCTTGCAGATTTCCTTGGACAATATACATTCCTTGGCTTCTCCAAATTTCTGGGGTCTCCACTGCACCTTTGGCTTCACACTCACAGCTTCACACACTGCTCTCTGAGGGGCACACTGCCTGGCCTCACAGGCTTTCTTCCAAAATCTATCTGGGTGGAAGCCTGCCTGACCCCGCAACATCCTGGATGCTCCTAAAACCAGCACCATGTCGGTGATGCCAAGTTCTGCTGCCAGCTGGAGCAGGAGCAGGCTTCCTTTTCTCTTGTCCATAGGGGTTGGGTGCCTATGAACTAATTCCTGAAGAACAAGTTCCCTAGGCTGCTACTATTCTGAAACATGGTGTTCTGGGGCTCTCTTCTGAAAGCAGTGCCCTTAGGCCTATTTTACTGTTCCTCCTCAGCAATCAAGATCTTCTCTGTTGTATCTTTGTTGCCTACATCTTTACTAGGACTTTTTTTCTGAGAAAACTCAAACATTTAAAATCATCCTACTGGGATCTTTGCTTTTGATTCTCAACATAAATCTGGCTGAAATTCCCCAACTGTAGCCACGCTATTGCCTCAATATTTAACTTCAAATTCTGCAGATTAATTAGTCTGTAGCTCTTAATCTTAGTTTTAGGCAAGGTCTCTGGACATGAGCAAAATACAGACAAACTTTCTACCAAGCTATAACACATATCATCTGTAGTCCAACAATCATTGCAGTCCTGCCCAGCAGAAACATCCTGAGCCTGCTCTTTATGGTCCTTCTCTATCACCTTTCTAGTTTTCTGAGCTTTAACCAGACTCTCTCATAAAGAACAGCCTAAGGCATTGCAGCTCTACTTTTTCAGCTGCCATCTCTGAACTTTTCCAAACTCTTCCCACAAGCCATTCTCAAGGGCAAAATGCAGACAAACTTTCTGCCAAGGCATAACACACATCATCTGGAGTCCAACACCCAAAGCAGTCCTTCTTCCTATCAGAAACTTTCTGAGCCTGGTCTTTATGGGCAGAATTTCTATCAGCATCCTGATTTTCTGATCTCTGACCAGAATTTCCCATCAAGAGCAGCCTCAGGTGTTCTGGGTCTATTTTTTCAGCTGGCATCTCCAAATATTTCCTAACTTTTTCTACAAGCCATTCTGCAAGGGTCCTGAACCACATGGTCAGGTATAGTCACAGCAATAACCCCACTTCTCTTGTACCAAATTCTACCTCAGTTACTTTTCTCTCATTGCTGAGGGACAAAATACTTGACACCCAAATTAAAGAGGGAAAGGTTTATTTGGCCCACATTTTGTAGAGGCTTCAATTCATACTTGTCTGACTCCAAGGCAGAGTGGCATGGCAGACAGGCATTGCAGAGGAAAAACAGTTCATGGTGGGCAGAAGGTAGCAAAGCAACAAGGGACAAGCACAGCTCTTTCTAGTCCTGATATCTTATCCAGGCTACTTAGGGCAGGTAGCATTCACACCATTAATCCTAGTGCCCTTGAGCCTGGCATTGCACCATGAATCAATCCTAACATCACACACTGCAGATCCAACCACCTCTGAAAAAGCCCTACCTATGGCTGCATGAGGCTTTGGGAGGACATCTAGGTACAAGCCATAACAGATACTAATACATATGATAAAAGTATAACATGAATGGGCTTGATAACAACTTCAAGATAGTCATTAACTGTGGGGACATAATGCACAGAAGTGGTAAAGAACTTCTCACAGTAGGGGCTGGGAATTTAGCTCAGCGGCAAAAGCGCCTGCCTGGCAAGCGCAAGGTCGTGAGTTCAATTCCCGGTACCGGAAGAAATCCTAAAAAAAAAAAAAAAAAAAAAAAAGAACTTCTCACAGTAAACAAAATCAACAACAGAGCTCTGAACCTCATACAATAAAAGGTTAACATCCACTAATTCCTGGTGATGAGTATATTGATATCAAATATAATTCCTTCTGTATATCATAGTGAAAATATATGATGATGGTGATAATGATAAAAAAGGACAAGGAATGGTTTTCAGTGTAGTCTGAACTCACAAGACAGCATTTGATTCATCATTATGTTCTTTTCTTTTTTTGCTAAAAGATGAGATTAAAAATATTTTTCTTTTTGGAGATAGAGTGTTGCTATGCAGTGTAGGCTGGCCTTGAGCTCACTGTGTAGCCCAGGCTGGCCTTGAACTCATTGCAATCCTCCTGCCTCAGCCTCTCCAGTGCTGTGATTACAGGGATGTACCACCACGCCCAGTGAGATTTAAAAATTTAAAATTTTTATTAGTATATATTTGTAGTACATAATGGCTACATCCATCATGGTGACATGGTAAATGTATATAATACATATTAATTCTTTTTACTTACCTCTCCCCACCTTTTCTCTCTCTCCTCCATCTCTTGGTCCCCTTCCCATTTGAGAAAGATCAGTTCCCCTGTTCACTTTATCTATCTTTTTTATTTTGCTCTTTAAATTATTTATACTTGAGGTTTCTCCCATAAGAGAAAGCATACACTATTTAAGCTTCTGAATCTGATATCTTTCACTTAACATTGTGTTCTCAAGGTACATACATTTTCCTAAAAAGGATTAAATTTATCCTTCTTCATGGAAAAGCAGTACTCCATTGTACATAAACACCATATTTTCTTTATCTATTCATCTGCTGGTGGACGTAAAGGCTGCTTCCAAGATTTAGCTGTTAAGAGTTGTGCTGCTATAAACATGGGTATGCATGTGTCACTATAATATATATA
>NW_004955469.1:8327002-8343801 GCF_000276665.1 Chinchilla lanigera
GTGCCGCTGAGCTAAATCCCCAGCCCCTAATATGATATTTTTAACTTTTGGGGAGATACCTAGGAGCAAAGAACTAAGCCAAATGAAATTCCTATTTTTAGTTATTTGAAGAATCTCCATACTGATGTCCATAGAAGTTATACTAGTTTACATTCACTCCAACAATATAGGTTTCCTTTTTCCCTGAAGCTTCTCAAGTATTTGTTATTTGATTTCTTGATGATGGTCATTCCTTCTGGAGTAAAGTGGAATCTCAATGTTGCTTTAATTTCTACTTCTGTAATGGCCAGAGATGTTGAACATTTTTTCATGTATTTATTGATCATTTATACTACTTCTTCTGACATGTTTATTCATTTCAGTTACTTATTGTTTGATTGGATCTTTTATTTTAGAGGGTCTAATTTTTTAGTTCTTTATGTATACTAGATATTAGACCTTTGTACAAGATGCAGCTAGTGAAAGAATTTCCCCATTCTATAGATTGTTTCTTCACTCTATTGATTGCTTCCTTTGCTGTGCAGAAGCTTTTTAATTTGATGTGATCCTACTTGTTGATTCTTTGTTTGTTTGCGATTTTATTTTATTATGAGACAGGGTCTTGCTAAGTAGTTCACGCTTGAACTGACTATGTAGACCCTATATAGTCCAGGCTGGCCTCAAACTTGTGGTGATTGCTTGCCTCTGCCTCCTGAATGCTGGAATTACAGATGTGTGCAACCAGGCCCAGCCCCATTTGTTGATCCTTGATGCTATTTCTTGAGCAAGTGGAGTTCTGTCCAGAAATTCCTTGCCATAGTCATACCATGTCTTCAAGAATTTTACTGATTCTATCAGTTTAGTGCATGGTGAGATACATGGATCTTGTTACCCACCAGTTTACCCAATAACTAAAAAGGCTATTTTTCCTCTAGCATTTCTTTTTGGCCCCTTTGTCAAAGATTGGATGGATGAATGTGCCTGGGGTAGTTCCTACATCCTCTACTCTGTTTCACTGACCCATATATCTGTTTTTGTGCTAGTGCCATGCTGTTTTTATCACTGTAGCATTGTAATATAATTTGAAATCAGGATAGTGATGCCTGCTGTTTTGCCCTTATTGTCTAAAATTGTTTTTGCTATTCTGGGTTTCTTTTGGTTCCATATGAATTGTAGGATTGTTTTCCTAGTGCTGTGAGGAATGTTTTTGGTAGTTTGATTGAAATCACACTCAACCTACATATTGATTTTGGAAGTATGGCCATTTTGCCAATACTAGTTCTCCCAATTAGGAACAGGGGGTATCTTTCCATTTTCTGACATCCTTATTGATCTCCTTTTTCAGGGTGCTAAAGTTTTCATTACACAGGTATTTCACTTTATTTGTTAGGTTAATTCTTAAGAATTTTTTTTGAAACTACTGTGAATGCTGTTGCTTTCCTAGTTTCTTTCTCAGTGGGTTCATTAGGGTTACACAGGAATGCTATTGATTTTTGTGCGTTGATTTTGTATCCTGTTAGCTTACTGAATATTATTTTTTTGTTCTAGGAATCTTTTAGTGGAATTTCTTAGGTCTTCTATGTAAAGGATCATGTCATCTGCCACAAAAACATAGTTTGACTTCTTCCTCTCTTATATGCATCTCTTTTATTTCTTTCTCTTGCCTAATTGCTCTGGTGAGAGTTTCAAGTACAGTGGTACTGGTACCTCAGTTCATGAACTTAATTAGTTTTATTACTCTGCTTGTGAACAAAATTGGTCATGAACCAAATCAAATATCTCCAAAAGGCTCAATGTAAATAAGGTTAATACATTCTGAACCTTATGTATTTTTTAACCACAAAAATATGAAACAAAGTACATTACAATACAGTCCCAGTAAGTCTGAAGAGAGAGAACACTAATTTGCTTGAGGTGACTTCTAGCATGGAAGACAGGAAAGTGGGTGGGGAGGAGGTTGTTGTTTGGAGGGAGAATTCCCCTCCAGGAGGACAGTGGGGAGACCTCCTTCAGGAGTTTCCTTTCTTCTTTGTCCCTTAGCTGCAGAGTCAGTTTTGATGAAAATTATGTCTAATGTCACTGCTTTTTTTCTGCACTGCATAACCCTCTGGAATTGAGAGACTATGTTGTCAATCCTCAGATTCAACACTCTGTTCATGACAGTTATGTGGGGGTGGTGCTTCTCAAAGAAATCCTGGCACTCATTCCATTTCCTATAGTGGATTTTATCACATCATTGTTAACCTCTTCCCTGTCTTCCTCCTCTGCTGCTCGCTCTGGAGTTCAGCAAGTTCTTCTGTCATCCGCTCCTCCTTATCATCCCTAACAAGCTCCTCTATATCTGCACCATTGATGTCTAGACCCATACTCTTACCTGTGGATGCAATCTCCTCCATTACCTGTGCATCAGACCCTTCAGAGTCACATTCAGTGACATATTCTGGCCATAGTTTCCTTCAGGCTGAATTTAAGGTCCAGTATGTGACATCTTCCCAGGCTTTCTCAATGATGTTGATGTAGTAGAGGACCATGAAAGTTTCTTCCAGAACTCTTTCAGAGTCAAGGACTTCTCTTCAGTGACATTAAAAGAACTGGTGAAGAGAACCTTTGTATAAAGCTTCTTGAAGTTGCTATGGGCTGCGGAAAAAGTTTCATGTTTGGGCGGGGGAACTTGACCTTTAGGAATCATCCTATGCTGGATTTGGGCCAGCAAACCTTGACACAGAGATGAATGAAAACACAGGAGACAGAGAGTATCCTTGTGGAGGGCCAGGGAATGCCACAGAAATGAAGTCCTGAACTGACTCCAACTCTCAGGTTTATGAACAACAAAGGCATAGCATTCTGCTGAAGTTTGCTTTAGGTTAACAACGCATGGTGACAATTTGGCTGAATTATTAACTTTTATCTGATTGTCCCCTGGGGAGCTTCCTTGTTTTCCCCATAAGGCCCATCTCTGCTCTAGTTGGCAAAACATCTTGTATTCAAGATGTTCCAGATCCTGAGAGTTAGCAGTCTTACCCCCTACTAGTCAACTCAGGCAGAAATTGAGCCACTGGGTGTCACAAGGAACTCTACATCTCTCCCTTTTTGTTTCTTTAAGCAGTTGGTTAGTAATCCAGACATGGTAGTGTTGTTTCTTGCTTACCGATGCTTTCATTCCAACTTAACAGACTAGACAGAGGAGAAAAAGACCAGTTAATAGCAAGGTAGCAATGACTATCATTCCATAATGAGTTCCTACAATCCAGATTTGGGGATCTAGCCACCTAAGATTGGATTTAAAGGTTTTAAACCATTCTGTCTGGTCTGCCTGCTCTTGGGTGTCCAGGATAGTTTGCTGGATTTGATCATGTAGTTTCTGTACATCAAAAGTAATGTTATCCTCAGTGGATCCTTGTAACTGTTTTTTGAACATTTCCCAACTATGTTGTGTTTCATCCCATGGATAAGGTGTGACACACACATGCTTATATAATGCCAATCACAGGCAAGAGAATTTTTATATTAAGAGCCATTAGGTGATCCCCAAGGAACTCAGTAGCAGTTTCCACAAGCTATAGGCGGGTAAGCAGTTTTTTTAATTTATAGATTGTTGACTATTAAGGGCTGTTGTGACATTAAGAATAGCATGGTTGACATATTTAGCAGTCTACAGATTGGGTCAAAAAAGCAATCGCAGTAGCAACTGTGGCCAGAACAATTATGACAGCCACAAGAGCAGCAATGAGCATGCTAATATACCATTTAGGGCATGGAGTTGGACAAGGATACAGGAGGGGGCTCTATGCCCCCTATCCAGAAACTTTCATCGGTGAATACAGGAAAAGGGGAGTCAAACCGAGTCACTGGTTCGCATAAGGGAGGCTCTTGTATGAAAGTGCAGCAGGGAGTTGCTTGCCCATTGAGAGGCATCCCAACATTACTGCAAGCTGACCACAGCAGACATGGCCAGGAAGAGGGTTTTGGGGGTCTTTTGTTATCCTGTGCATTGAAGGATGTCATACATTCATTGGGTCATTCTTTTCAGGCTCCCCAAAATCATCCCCAGTATCAGAATCAAGGTGGGTTTTTCTACTCTTCCAAGTAGAGGCTCTGAATCTGGGGGATCAGGTTCTCACAGAAAGAATAGCCCTGTTCTTGGGCATGAAAGACTGAGTTCCAAAGCCTACCAACTCAGAGGAAGTTCTTTGCCAGGCCATGTTTGGCCCCATTGTCCTTTTGCAATAATAGTAACATCTGTTCCTGTGTCCAGCAGTTCTGGGAAGGTTTTATTTTTTATTTTTATTTGAACAGTCAAAGTTGGTCAAGCGGCTGTGATGGCCTGGGACCAACAGACCCCTCCCCATCTCCAGTGCTACCAAATCCCTCACCTCCCCTTGTCTTTTTTTTCTTTATTTTTTAAAGTTACTTTTCTTTATTGGTACATTTTAGATATACATAACGATAACGTTCCTCATAGGGAATTTGTACCTGTACATGATACATTTTGAGTCTTCCTTTTTCCTCATCTCCCTCTACTCCCTTCAACCCCTCTTCCCCTCCTTATTTACAAAAGCTTTGCTTCTATTTTTTCCTTCTATTCTCTTTTTTTCTTGTTCTTTTCCCCTCTCCCCCTGTCTTGTTCCCCTCCCCTTTCGAACATTTTCTTTCCATCTAGGTTCTTATTTACACTTTAAGTTTCTCACACCAGAGAAACAATGTGGTATTTACACATGTGTGTTCAATTTCCTCCACTTGATCATGGTCTCAAGGTGCATCCACTTAGTTAGAGATGTCTGAATCCTATCCTTCTTTATGGTAGAGTAGTACTCATTGTATAAAGCAATCACATCTTCTTTATCCATTCATCAGTTGGTAAGTATTTGGCTTGTTTCCAAGATTTAGCTATTACAAACTGTGCCAATATAAATATAGGTGTGTATATATCACTGCAGTATGATGCTTTTAATTCTTTCAGGAAGATACCAAGAAGGAGAATAGCTGGGTCAAATGGGACCTCTAGGTTTATTTTTTTTTGAGGAGTTTTCACATTGATTCCCACAGTAGTTGTATCAGTCTATACTCCCACCAACAGTGTTCCTTTTTCTTCACATCCCTGTCAGAATTTGTTATTGGTTGATGTAATCACTGGTAGATTGTGTCAACTTGAGAAGTCTAGAAGCTTAACTAAGTAACTCAGCAGTTCTATAATCTAGTGTGTAGAAGAGATGCCCTTACACCTCTAGAATGCTGATCATTGTGTCAACTTGAAAAGTTTAAAAGTTTAATTAAGTGACTCAGCAGGGGGCCAGGGTCCCCACTTTCTAAACATACTGAGCCTGTGCAAGAGGAAGGCACAGAGATGGTGTGAGTGCTACACCCACCTGGGGGGGGGGTAGCCTGCATATAGTATGAAGGAGGAAAAGAGGCTTGTTCTCCCCTTTGTGCTCTTGCTGCTTTTTGCTGTCTTCTGCCACCGTTTACTGTTGTCCCTCTACCATTCCACGCTGATGATTGACTGAAACCTCTACAAACTGTGAGCTAAACAAACCTTTCCTTCCTTAATTTTAGGTGTCCAGTATTTTGTCTCAGCAATGAGAGAAAAGTAACCAAGACAACCCATTTCTTGATAATAGTCATTCTTTCTGGACTGAGGTGGAAACTCAGTGTTGTTTTAATTTGCATGTTTAGAGTGACAAGTGATGTTGAACACTTTTTCACATATTTATTTGCCATTTCTACTTTTTCACCTGAGAAGTGTCTATCCATTTCAGATATCCATTTTTGGATTGTGTCTTTAAATTTGGGGTGTCTTAATTTTTGAGTTCTTGATGTTTTCTAGATATTAATCCTTTATCTGAGGAACAGATGGCAAAACTTTTTCTCACTCTGTGTGTTGTCTCTTCACTCTGTCGGTGGTTTCTTTTGCTGTGGGAAAGCTTTTTAATGAGATGAGATCCAAGTTGTTGATTCTTTATGATATTTCCTGTGTGGATAGGGTTTTGTTCATAGTCTTTGCCTGCACCAATGTCTTCCAGAGTTCTACCTAGTCTATCTTCCAGCAGTTTAGTATTTCTATTTTCATATTTAAATTATTGATCCATTTTGATTTTAGTTTAGTGAATGGTGAAACATATGTGTCTAATTTTAATCTTTGGCATATGGAAAGCCAGTTTTCCCAGTACCACTTATTAAAGAGGCTATCTTTCTTCCAGTGATGGTATTTGGCTCCTTTGTCAAAAGTAAGTGTGTTTGGTGGTGATTCTACATCTTCTAATCCGTTCTACTGATCCTCGGGTCTATTTTTTTTTATTAGCATCATGCTTTTTTTTTTTTTAACCACAACAGCTTTGTAGTATAATTTCAAGCAGGGATTATGATGCCTCCTGCCTTGCCTTTGTTGCCCAGTATTGCTTTCGTAATTGTAGCTCTCTTCTGGTTCCAAACAAATTTTAGGATTGTTTTATCTCATTCTGTGAGATATGCTATTAGTAGTTAGATTGGGATTGCTATAAATCTGTAGTACAATTCTGGTGGAAGTATGTCCATTTTCACTAGATTGATTCTTCCTACTCAAGAACAAGAGATATCTTTCCATTTTTTGATATCCTCTTTGATCTCTTTTTTCTGAGTACTGTAGTTTTCAATGTAAAGGTCTTTTACTTCCTTTGTTAGATTGATTCCTAGGTATTTCAATTTTTGGATGCTATTGTGAAAGGTTTTGTTTCTCTAATTTCTCTCTCAGTGAGTTTGTTATTAGTGTACAGGAATGCTATTGACTTTTGAGTGTTGACTTTGTGTTCAGCTACGCTATTGAATTTGACTATTAAGTCCAGAAGTCTTTTGGTGGAGTTTTTGGGGTCTTTTATGTAAAATATCATGTCATTCACAAATAATGATAATTTCACTTCTTCCTTTCCTATCCCTATTTCCGTTATTTCTTTCTCTTGTCTAATTGCTCTAGCTAATGTTTCCAGCACTATATTGAACAGAATGGTGATAGTGGACATCCTTGTCTTATTACTGATTTTAGAGTGAAAACTTTATTTTTGTCCATTTAGTATGATGGTGGCTGTTGGTTTGTCATAGCTGACTTCTACCACATTGAGATAAAGACCATCTATCCTAATTTTCTAAAGACTTTTAAAGTCCTGAATGAATGTTGAGTTTTGTCTTATGCTTCTTCTGTATCTATTGAGATGATCATGTGATTTTTGCCCTTGACCCTGTTAAGATGGTGTATTACATTTACTGATTTGCATATGTTGAACCATTCCTGCATCCCTGGGATGGATCCTAGTTGGTCATGGTGCATAATCTACTTGATGATTTGCTGCATTTTATTTACTAGTATCTTTTTTTTCTTTCTGGTACTGGGAATCAAACTCATAACCTTGCACTTGCTGGGCAGGCGCTGTGCCACTGAGCTAAATCCCCAGCCTGTTACTTACTAGTATCTTACTGAGGATTTTTGTGTCTATATTTATCAGGGATATTGGTCTTTAGTTCTTTTTGTTTGTTTGTTTGGGTCCTTCTCTTGTTTTGGTATCAGGATGATGCTTCTAGGAATGAGTTTGGAACTGTTGCTTCCTTTTCAATTTCATTAAAGAGTTTGAGAAGTAGCAGCATTAGTTCTTTAAATTTCTTGTAGAATTCAGCACTAAGTCCATGAGGATCTGAGTTTTTCTTTGTTGGTAGGTTTTTAATTTCTTATTCAATTTCATTGACAGATATTGCTTTATTTAGAATGTTTGTATCTCCTTGATTCAGCTTTGGTAATTCTTATGCATCTAGGAATTTGTCCATTTCTTCTGTGTTTTCTATCTTACAGGTTCTCAAAATAGGTATTGATATTTTACTGGATTTTTGCAGGATCTGTTGTGATTTCACCCTTTTCATTCCTAATGACATTGATTTGAGTCTTTTCTTTCCCTTTTTGGATAAAAATGGCTAAAAATTTGTCAATTTTATTTAACTTTCAAAGAACAAACTCTTCAATTTATTGATACTTTGTATTTTTTAGTCTCAGTTGCATTAATTTCTGCTCTGCTCTTCATAATTTTCTCCCTTGCTGAAGCTTTGGGCTTGACTTCCTCTTCTGTTTCCTAGAAGCTTGAGGTTCAACATTAGGTTGTTTATTTGAGTTCAGTCTGTTTTTCTGATATGGGAATTCACCACTATAAATTTCCCTCATAGGACAGATTTTTTTTTGAGACAGGGTCTCATTTTGTAGTGCAGACCAGCCTTTAACTCATGTAGTCCAGGCTGGCCTTGAACTCATGGTGATCCTCCTGCCTTAGCCTCCCACGTGCTAGGATTATAGGCATGTGCCATCATGCCTGGCAGGACTGATTTCATTGTATCCCATACATTCCAGTATGTTGTACTGGCATCATTGTTTAATTGTAGAAACTGTCTAATTTCTTCTTTAATTTTATCTGTGATTTATTGGTTGTTCAGGGGGGTGTTATTTAATTTCCATGTGTTTATGAGTTTTTGTGATTTCTTTTGCCACTGATTTCCAATTTCATTCCACTATAGTCTGATAAGATAATTTTGTGGGTTACCTAAATCTGGGGGAGTTTGTTTTCTTTTAGGGCTTGAAATACTTCCCTCCTAAGCTCTTCTTGACTTGAGAGTTTGTGTTGAGAAGTCTGCTGTGATTTTGATGGGTTTTCCTTTATAATTGATTTCTTTTCTTTAACAGTTTTAATATTCTATTCTTGTGTTGAATTGCTGGAATCTTGACTGTTGTATGCCTTTGTGTAGATTTTTTTGATCATGGCTAATTGGAGTTCTATATGCCTCACTTAGTAAATGTCAAATTCTTTTTCCATGTTTGGGAAGTTTTCTGCCATTACTTCTGTGAGCAGTCTTTTTATGTTGTTTGCACTATCTCCTGCTTTTTTATTGACTCTCATCAATCCCATTTTGCTTTTCATTGCACCATCTAGCAGCTGTTGGATTGACTTTTCATGGTCTCTTGCTATTTTTCTTTTTCAGTGGTGTGGATGAGACTCAGGGCCTCACACATGCTTGGCAAGTGCACTACCACCGAGCTGCATCTCTAGCCCTGTCCCTTGCTATTTTAAAGAAATCTTTCTTTTCATGATTGCTAAGCACAGTCTTACCGTCTCAGTCTGATATTCTGTCCTCACATTGGCTCATTTTACTGTGCATACTTTCAATGGAATTTTTAATCTCCTGGATATCTGCTTGAATCTGTTTCATGGATTCCCTTTCCTTCCTATTATCAAGTTAAATAACCCTTAGTTACTGCAGGCTGATCAGACCCTCAATCTCCTAAGCAAGTGGATGGTGAAGGTTTAAATAAATGAGACAATGGAAATGATTTCAGGGCTCCAGGAAGGACTAACTCTCTTACAGTTTCAATATTCTCGAGTTTAGCCAAAGAATTCTCTGGGCAGCCTGTATTTATTTGGTTTACAAATGAAGGAGGGGGATACTCAAGAAAATGTGGGCATCTGGGCAGGAGTTTTCCCAAGTAATACATTATGTTAATTTAGGAGAACTATGTTATCGCCAGGAAGGCCTTCATAGCAGGAGTGAGATGTCTGCAGCTACAGTCTCCTTTAAGTTAATTGGGGTTTGAGCTGGACATCTTTAGCTGTGGCCTTATCTTGTCCTTTGAAGTGTTATAGCTTTACAGGCCAATACAGTCCTCAGGGTGACCACTGACTCACAGAGGTTTACTTAATGTGAGTCCACTGCCCATCCCCAGACGAGGTGCCTAAGCTTTGGACAACTCACAAGTAAACACAGAAATCCAGTTGGTTAATACTAAACCCAGCTCAGAGCCACTTTGTAGTGGTTTCCAACACCTATGCTGGGTGTTCGTAGTTTCCATCATTTTTCCTAAGCTCCTCTATTTTTTTGTTGTTGTTGTTCTTTTGAGACAGTGTTTTGCTATGCAGTTCAGGCTGGACTTGAGCTCACTTTGTAGGCCAGACTGGTCTTGAACTTGCAACAATCCTCCTGCCTCAGCCTCCTGAGTTCTGGGATTATAGGTGTGCACCTCCATGCTTGGCTCCTCAATTTTTTCTTTAAAAATCTGTACCTCTGCTAGAGTCACTAATCATGTCCTTCATTCATTATGATCATCATCTCTAGTTATCTGAGAAACTATTTCTGATTTGATTTTTATCTAGAGCCTTATTTATCTGCTTTGTTACTTCCCCTGTTAGCATTTCAGAGAGTCCAAGTGGGTGGCTTTTGACTCGTTCTACTCTATTGCTCCCTAAGTTTGCCTTCTTCAAGCTGGAAGTCTGGGGTTACATCTTGCTTCTGTGTCTTCTCATTTTGTGTTTTTTGTATGCTTAATTCCTGGGTTGATGTTTTTAAATTGCTTTTGGTAGGTAGCTTTATTGCTAATATTAAGAACCCTTAAGAAATGACTACATCTCAGAGATGTCATCCAGGGGTAGGTGGCTTTTGGGTTTTGAATCTGTTGCAAGATCCTACCTCTTTAGTTTATTGGAGATGAGAAGTTGCTGCCTAGCCCTAGAAATTGCTGGCTTAGTCCTGGTTCTTTGTCTCTGGCCTATAGTATTGTTTATGACGCCTAGGCAGTCTTGGTCTTGGCATTGCAGGAAGAACAACTGATTAGAACAATTATGCCACCTTTGCTAAATTAGTACAATCAGTAATAACAATAGCATCAAGCACAGCCAAGAAAATGACAAACTGTGGTAACTATTAATTTGCCATCCTTAACCATATGAGCTATAATTGTGATTATATAACAAAATCTAAAGCAAACCAGAAAATTGAATTCAGTAAATATGCCCTCAATTTTTGATTTTTACCCTTGTGGAGAAAATTTAAAAGAGATTAGGGGAAAAATAGAGAAATAGAAGCAAGAGTGGAAGACAGAGGGAGATTACTTGAACTTTGTGATACTGGTGAAGAAGATAGCAGGAAAAGAGAGAAGGAAGAAGTAAAAACAAGAACAGAACAGAGGCTGCACTCCAGAGAACCTCTAGGTCTTCAAAAACGACAAAACAAAGGAGCAAAATGCAATCCCAGACCTCCACACCACCCAAATCAAGTCCAGGAGACATCAACACAGAAGAGCCTGGAAGTCATACACCTGAAATTTCTGAAATGATAGCAACTGAAGTAAAGGAACAACTCCATCAGGCCATAGAAGACATCAGATCAGAAATAATGTCTCAGATAAAGAAAGAAATAACAAGAACAGAACAGAACAAAACAGAACAACAACAACAAAAGTAGAAATGATGTTCATATGCATATAAAAACAATTCTCACTTTAGTTCCTTGCTGGGTCCTAAGGATTCACATCCCTCCCTCTCCCATATTCTAGCTTCCACATCACTACATTGCTGTATTCTAGTTTCTGGACACCAAATCTCAGAAAGGATGTTTCTCTGCTGTTAACCCCTCCACCATCTACCTGGAAGTGCCCTCTAACCTTTTCTTTAGACCAAGGAACCCAGAGGAGTTGAGCAACTTTTATTCCAGGAGCAAAAATTTGGATTCACTTTCCCTGCGATAATACCACAATTTCCCCTTGGTAATCTGTATCTATAAAGCCCAGAATCACCATCAGCCCTTGAGCATTTAGTCCAGATTTTCCCAAAATATGTCCTATGATCCCACTTGGAAGGGGTCCAAAGTCTTTTGTCCAAAGACTCTCCCTGATTGTCAACACTAAGGGAAAGGATGTTTATTTTTCTAACTGATCTGAGACCATTTCCCCTATTATTTGTGGGGCCTCCAATCATATGTGCTGAATTTGCCATTGTACCTCCCCTCTTACCTTCCCTTTAAAAGTCCTGAAAACCTCACTGGGCAAGGCTTTGGCTCTTTAGGAGAGATTTTAGTCAGAAGCCCACCAATGCAATAAACTGCCTCCTAAACCTTGGTGCTGTTTTTTCCTGTGTTTGGCCTATTTTCCTGCAAAAATTTAATCACACTAACAGAAGTTTTTCTACTTTTCTAGCACTTGTGTCCTTTGTTTGATTAACATTATTACTCCTTTTGCCACTTCAACTCCTTTGACGGATTTTTATTCTTCAAAATAGCTGCAATTGTTGACTTTACCACCTTGTACTCTGAGGGCAGATCAGTCACCTGAATACCATGCTCATGCTTTTATACAATTTCTTTCTTCAATTCAATGGTTATTTTCTTCAAAACCTTCTTCTTGCCGGGCTGGTTGGGGCACACTTGTAATCCCAGCACTCAGGAGGCTGAGGCAGGAACAGCACCATGTGTTTAAGGCAAGCCTGGACTACATGGTTAGTTCAAGGTCAGCCTGAACTATGTAGTGAGACCCTGTCTCAAAAAACAAAATCCTTCTTTTTTACCATTTTTGCTCTGCACTTTTTGGTCACCTTCATTACCGCTCTGCTCTACTGCTCTGCTCTTTTCTTTTTCTGCCCATGCTTGCTCTGAACTTTCTTTAGAGCCATGCTGGATTGAATAATAGTGTATGGTACTGTATGTGCTAGAAATCACACTAAAAATCTTCACAGCAAGTGTGCACAGGTCTGTTTGCAACCGTGATCTTGACTAGAGGAAGCCACAACCATATGTCAGAGAGGGGGAGATGGTTACATCCTTGCTCGTGTAAGAAATATGGCTGTAGAGATGTTCATAACCTGATGTAGTATTTGAAAACAGAAGCAAAATTTTGCCAAGAATTTCTGTTCATAAACCAAATTGTTCATGAACAGAAGTGTTTGTAAACTGAAGTGTTACTGTATCTTTTTCCCAAATAATTTTATCACGATTTTTTTAGTCATGCTCTTTCCAATAATCATCCAGCGAGACCATTGGCTGTAGCCCATGAATTGGTATATAATCACACATGTAGCCATTTTTCTTTCAAGCAAAATGTATGACTATGTACACTGGCTAAAGTTCTTCCCACTGTGAGGATTTCCCTTCAGCACTGTCCTTCAGGGATGTCCTGGGAAGGCGTTTAGTGCTGCAGCTGTCCACTTTAGGGTGCTGCCTACATAGCATGCAGAACCATCTAGAAACCAGACCCTAGTTTTCTCTTTCTCTGCCAGCTGATATATACTGCACCCCATAAGGCCATGGGTGCACACTGGGAAACAATATAGCAACATAGAAGGCATAGTAGGAGTAGGAATTTGGGCAATTGTTTCATGTAATTTACTTGTGCCTTCTGCTCCTGCCCAGGCTTGGTAACATATGTATCACTTCCTTTTAATGATACACTGTAGGCTTCATTGTCTCTTTCTAGGATATCCCTGAACATTTTTGGTGGTCATGACTTTCTTAAGGTGCTCTTTGTGATGGTAAGACCTTGTTTCTCTATCAAATTTGTTTTTTGTTTGTTTGATTTTTGAGACAGGATGTTGCTATGTAGTTCAGGCTGGGGTTGAACTCAAAGTGAGCTTCCTGCCTCAGCCTCCTGGGTGCTAAGATAATAGGTATGCACCACCATGTCTAGCTTTTCCATCAACTTTGAAAGACAGTTTTGCAGGATATATTAGTATGGGTTGGAAGTTGTTTTTCTTTTAGGGCTTGAAACACTTTACTTCAAACTCTCCTGGCCTTAGAGCTTTGTGTTAAGAAGTCTGCTGTAATTCTAATGAGCTTACCTTGACAAGTTATTTGTTAGTTTTCTACAACAGCTTTTAAGATTCTGTCTCTGTGTTGGACTTCTGAGGTTTTGACTATGATGTATTGTGGAGAAGTCTTTTCTGATCATCATTATTTGGGGTTCTATTTGCCTTGCTTATCTGTATACTAATTATTTCCTTATAGTTGGACAATTTTGGCTATTATTTCATTTTTAATTTAAAAGAGAGTAGTAAAAAAAGAACAGTAGCAAAATGCCAACATCACAGACATAAACAAAACAAAGCAAGAACATTAAAGATGATGCAGGGTTTCAAAACAAAATGATAGGAATTAGCAGTGGTTGTTATATTACATACTGTTATCTTCAATGAAGTTGCTCAGATTACCAGATAAAGGAATGGAGGACTGTTCAAAGAGATTAAAAAAGAGATTAAAAAATAATTATTTAAAAAAAAACATTAGAGACTACAGAGTTTCACTAGACAAGATGGTAGGAATTCACCAATAGTTATTCTATTGCATATTGTTGTTTTCAAATCATTACCAGATATAAGCATGCAAAATTTGTCAAAATATAAAAAATTTTAAGTATTAACTGTTCCTTTCAGTAAACCACCAGACATCAGCAGTAGTTATCCTAGCTTTTCTACATATATATGTATATGGCCTTCCTTCCTTCCTTCTTTCTTTTTTTTTTTTCTGGTACCAGGAATCAAACTCACGATGTTGAGCTTGCCAGGCAGGCGCTGTGCCATTGAGCTAAATCCCCAGCCCCCCTTCTTTCTTTCTTTTTTCTCTTTCCCTCATCCCAGTTGTTCCTTTCTTTGAGGAGTGTCTTTCCCTTTCATATTATCTCTTGTATGTTTTGGGTTTTACTTACTTTAGTGATACACTGTGAGCATGGCTAACTATAGACCTCTGCCTTTGCCAAGATCCAACCACCTCTGTTAATTTGGGGCAGGGGAGCAGTGTAATTGGCCCAGCACCCAGTTTTCCAGAGATGAATTGTCTCCCTAGCATATGAACTACAATGAAAATACAAATCAAACTCTACCACAAAAATAATCTTTGCTTCAATGATCACACCTAAGGTGGTTTTCACACATGCAAACTGCATGTTCCATACACAAATATCGCTTAAACTGTTAGCATATGTGTTTTATTTTCTTGCCTTCTTTAGTAGGACATACTTGACATCTTGATAGGTTTCCTATATTTTTTAGGATGCTCTTGTGGTGTTTCACCTGTCTGTTCACCAGTCTGCTCCAGAATTCCTTTGAGGAGTTCTTTGGGCAGGTACATCTTGTTCTTCCTCTGTTGTAATTAATCATGTATTAATTCTAGTGCCAATCCTCCAAGAAATTTTTTCCATTATATTTTATACTTGTTACTTTCTTTGTAAACCGTTTATGTCTGTCATGTTTAGGATTGAGTAAAACACACCATTGGCCAATGCTTTGTGTTTTGAGTGACATCATAGTTGCTGCATAACTTGTCAACAACATCTACTTCATCTTTCATTTTGCTGTAAAATATGATCATTTCTGGCTTCATTTGTGTTGAGGATTCATTATCAATCTTTGTTTTGAGACAGGGTCTCACTATGTAGTCTAGGATAGCCTTGAACTCACTGTGTAGCATAGGCTGACCTTGAATTCATAGGATTCTCCTGCCTCAGCCTCATGTACTACCACACCTGCCTGCAGTATCAATTACGGAATAATATTGACAGTGTCAACACTATTTTATTTTTCTTCACCATATAGGAGGTCAATGTTATGTCTTTTTGAAATCTAAAGATTGTGTTATACATTTCTCTATTGTGAACTTGCAACATTTTTTCAGGAATCTCAGCTTTGTTCTTGTGTATAGTTCCTGTGATGGGTCAACTGGTGTTCTTTTAGCAAATGTAACATTAACAGGTAAACCAATGGTCAAATGTGACATTTGGGCTACTTTTCAAATAGGTGCAATAAGCCTGTTCACAAAGTCATACGGTTTATTACTACACAAAGAAAGACCCAGTGGCTGAGTTCCAGGATAAATTTCTAAGTTTAACATGTAAAATTTCTTTGTATCTACCCGGGCATATATTTTTATACCATATTTGGAAAGTTTACTTGACATGTTTTGCTGGTAGCTTCAATAACAATGAAATGATGCAAGTTATTCATCAATTGTCATATATTCAAATGGTGTATAAATTGCTTGACAGTTTGAAACAAAGCTTTCAACAAACAAGTGAATAGCAGCAGAATTGCCAGATTTTTTTTTTCTTTCTTGGTAGGTTTTTGTTATCAAAACGTAGGCAATTTTGAAGGAAACCAAATCGCTCGAGAGTCACTATTGTTTTAAACACCTCAGTGCCACATCTGTCCCTTCTCCATAAGTCCTTTAGAATCTGATGATTAGAATGGTAAAGTCCTGCTATGAAGGCTTCTGGTTCAGATAGTAAGGAGTCATGATGAATATATTTTTGAATATTATTATTAATACATATAGAATGTTTTCTTATGTTTCATTATTAGTGTATTTCAAAACATCTTATAGCACATTGTCTGTCACAAACAATTTCCAACATTGAATTGCTGTATTGGCATTCTGTCCAGTAGATTTGGGCTGGGGATACAGCTTAGTGGCCTAAGTGCCTGCCTGGCAAGTGCGAGGTCCTGAGTTCGATTCCTGGTACCAAAAAAAATTGGTACTGTCAAACAGTAGGTTTGACCCTGGTAATAATCTGATAACATTTTCTGACTTAGTTCTAACATTGGTTTGTTCAGGTATATATTTTTGACCATTTTGTAGCATTTTGACTAGTCAAGTATTTATTTACATTACTATTTTCTTCCTCATCTGAATCAAGGTCTTCATTCTGAACTTCTCTCTCTGTCATATCTCTATCTGTTTGTTTTTTTTTTTACTTTATGTTTTTATATTTTAAAATTTTCTTTCTTTTTTTTTGTATTGGGAATTGAACTCAGGACCTTTCACTTGCCAGATAGGTGCTTGCACCACTGAGCTATATACCCCTGGCTCTATCTGTTATATCTGTCTTATATTTTTTTTATTTTTTATTTTAAAGAATAAAAGAAGGATAACAATAATAGGGGGGACTTAGCAAATTACAGACAAAATGGTAGGAAATTATCAATGGTTATTGTTTTACATATTATTATCTACAAAATAGTTTCTCAGGAAAACAAATAGACAAATAATAGTGAGTTAGAGACAAAAGA
>NW_004955469.1:8345321-8348363 GCF_000276665.1 Chinchilla lanigera
CCCTGTGCGCCGGAAGCCTTCCTTCCAGGGAACCACGAGGCCGGGAGTGAGTCGCCGGTCCAAAGACCCAAAAAACCGGCGCTCCCCTCCGAGGCTCCCCTATCTGTCTTATATTGTTAATTTTTTTGGCTTACATGATCTAAGTCATCATCAGTAGCCGAGTCACCCGATGATTCACTTTTAACCTCCTCCTAAAATTGTAAAAGCAGGTTTTCATGTGACATTGTGTTGAATTGGGCTAATTCTACAAGAAAACATTTAATAAAAATTATACATATACAAAACTGTAACATGGGATATAACAACGGTAAAACTCACCTATTTACACTTTGACACATTGTGTACACCTTGCATGTTGTATCCAGAGGGTGACTGATTCTTGTATCCCCCCACTGCAGCTAATGAGATGCACAGCTGGCTACCATTATGCTAAAATATGTATTTTCATTAGAAAATTATGGTATGGGCATCTATGACTGAGGCCTTCCAGTTATGCTCTTTGCTCTTGACTCTCAACATAGGTCTGACTAAAAGCCCCCAACAATACTCATGCCACAACCTCAGTGTTAGGCTGCCTTGAAATTTCCTCTGCCATATTAGCCTGCCACCCTTAATCTTAGTCTCCCTCAAAATCTCAGGACAAGAGCAAAATTTGGACAAATTTTCTACCACAGCATAACACATATGCCCTGGAGTCCAACTGCCAAGGGAATTCTTCTACCCAGAAAACCTCCAGAGCCTCATATCTACCATCTGCATTTCTATCAGCATTCTGATCTTCTGAGGTCTGACCAGAATCTCCCATCAAGGGTGGCTGATAGCGTGCTAGGACTGCTTACCTAGCCAGCATCTCCAAACCTTTTCAAATTCCTCTCACAAGCTGTTTTGAAAGGCTTCTGAACCACAGGATCAGGTAGTGTCGTAGCAACTACCCTACTTCTCTGACACCAAAATCTGTCTTCGTTACTTTCACTTCACTGGGACACAATACCCAACACTCACAATTTAAAGGAGGAAAAGTTTATTTGGTCTCACAGTTTGCAGAGGTTTCAGTCCTTAGTTGGCTGGCTCCAAGGCACAGCCACATGGCAGAGGTCATGGCTGAGAATAAGCAGCTCATAGCATAGCAGCAAGAAGAGAGAGCCATCAAGGGAGGAGGAGGGGATGTAATCTTCCAGGCCATGGCCCCAGTGACCCCCCCTTCAACCAGGCTTCACCTCCTAACATCACACTTAGCTATAAACTCATCAATAGATAAATCCACTAATGTGTATCACATACCCATGATCCAATCACCTCCCCAAACCCCATCTATGAATGCATGAGGCTTTGGGTGGACATCTAGATATAATATCCGCTAATAAACAACAAAAACAGAGGGAAATGAGTCCAAACAATGCCTGTGTATTTAAATGAGCTTCTTTCCAGGGCCTGCTGTATTGAAATCTACCAGATATAGGGGAGTCACTACAAAGTTCTATTTTGTTTACATACTCACTTTCTTGGAGCAAGTGCTTCCATCTGGGTCAGTTATCTCTCCCTGGGGCTGCTAATCCTCTCCAGGCTTACCCTGTCTTTGTGGAGACAGGTTCCCCTCCCTAGGACCTGGGATTATTGTTCTATTATGCTTCCTTCAGATTCTCCAGTTTCTCTGTAATTTCTAGTTTTCCTGTCAGCTCTTTCTTAATTCCCAGAGGTTTTCTTCCTTTTTACTTTGAGAAGTTGTTGTTTTGCAGGTGTCACAGTACAGTATCTGGAGAAACTGTGATATGCTGCCAGATTCTACACTGGGATCTTCCTTTCTCTCAAGATATTTTTTTTGATACCCCAAGGATTGAATCCAAGGGGCACTGAGCAATATCACCAGCCTTTTCTTTTTAAAAATCTTATCTTGAGATAGCATCTCACTAAATTGCCCAGACTAACCTTGAAATTGTGATCTTTCCACAACAGCCTGCTGAGTAACTGGGACTACGAGTGTGTACTGCCTTGCTCAACTCTAAAAGATGAGGGTTTTTTTGGTGGTGGGGGGGAGCGGTACCAGGTCTTGCTATGCAGTTCAGGCTGGCCTTGAGTACACTTTGTAGCGCAGGCTGGTCTTGAACTCTCAATGATCCTCCTGCCTCAGGCTCCCAAATGCTGGGATTATGGGCATGAGCTACCATGCCCTGCTAAAGATGAATTTTATAGCTGTATTAAGATTATATGTGTCTTTAAAGACACATAGATACATTGATCTCTCTCTCTCACTCTCTGCCAGTTGGAATAAAATTTTAAAGACAAAATATCAAGGTTCACTTTTGTCTTTTGTTTCTTTTCTCTCTTTCATTCTCTCTTTCTCTCTCCCTTTTTTCTTTTTCTTTCTTTCTTTCTCTCTCCCTTTTTTCTTTTTCTTTCTTTCTTCCTTCCTTTCTTTCTTTCTTTCTTTCTTTCTTTCTTTCTTTCTTTCTTTCTACACACTAAAACGCACATCAAACAGCTAAAAAGCAAAAAAGGAAACAAACTCATTGTCTGCCCTTTGCAGTCTCTATCTGCATCAACACACAGAAATTCAAAGTGGCTGCCGTCACCACAACCAGTGTATGTGCCACAGCCAGTGTATCTCCAACATCTGGTTCTAGGGGGCACACCCCAGCTGTTAATGGTCAGGGTTGTACCCATCAAACCGGCACCAGTTCCTAGCCTACAGTGGGATACGGTGGGGATCTTCTAATCTTTTTATTCTTCCTTCTGGTCATTTTCATGGTCCTGAAGGGTGTGTCATTTAGCATGCAGATAGGATTATAATGAAGTTAGAGTTTTTCTGGTGATCACTCTAGCAGCCACTTTAGATCTAACCAGTTTCAAATGTATCTCTCCTGAATAGGGACTTCTAGATTTCAGGTATCCTGTCCTCAAAGATAAAGAATAGGGCAGAGTAGAGCTCCAGTTAGGTCAAGTAGGAAGTATGGATCCAGGCAGGGTATGTGATTTTTTCTGTGTGCCAGTGTGTGTGTGTGTAGTGTGTGTGTGTGTGTGTGTGTGTGTGTGTGTGTGTGTGTG
>NW_004955469.1:8348463-8396469 GCF_000276665.1 Chinchilla lanigera
TGTGTGTGTGTGTGTGTGTGTATGTCTGTGTGTCTGTGTGTGTGTTTTACTGGAGATTGAACTCAGGGCCTTGTGAAACTAGGAAAGTACTCTAGCACTAACCTGTATCCTTAGCCTTTTAAAAAATTTTTAAATTTTGAGATAGGGTCTTGCTAAATTGTCCAGGCTCACTTTGAAATTGTAATCCTTCTGTCTCAGGCTCTCAAGTAGCTGGGGTTACAGGTTTGTGCCACCACACCCTGGTCCAGATATTATTTTACAGCATTCTTAGCTTTAGGCTTTGTAGTGACTAGAGGTCTATCTAGCTTAGTGACACATTCCAAGTGTTTTACCTTGAATGCTAGGTCAGGTACAGACAGAGGTTGGTAGTAAATGGCTGTTAAAGGGGACTAAACATATCCCAAGATAACTTTGCCCCTTAAATCAAACCATCTGCAATCTCTTCACTGTAGATATGGAGCTGAGCTTAGTAGTGTGCATCTATAATTCCAGCACTCTGGGATGCTAAGGCTGAGGCAGGAGGATCAAAAGTCCAAGCCCACCATGAGCAACTTAGTGACTTAGCAAAATCATGTCTTTAAAAATGCTAAACAAGGCTGGAGAATAGTTCAGTTGCAAAGGCCTTGGGTTCAATCTCCAGTACTGTGGCTTCTTCAGAGAGCTTCAGTTCACAGCAGTAACAATCAAAATCTTTCCATCCCTCTGGACAGCCCTAGGTGAGGCCCTGGAAGTATCTGCTGCTACACAGTTGCAGCTGTTACTCAAAGAGCAACTTTCTAGTCTCAAAGATAACAGGAGGAACCATGGTCATAAAGGAAACGGTCTCCATCTGCAAGGCCACTCTGGAAAATCTGTACCTCCTTTGAGCCACAGAGAAGACCAAAAGTGGTTTCGTCTTGCCTGGATTCTCAGGATCATTTCTGTCAGGCTCCACAGTCTCCTCACTGGGTCTCACACTGTTCCTATCATCCTCCTGCCCCCGCCCACCCCCCGGCTTCTGGGGTCACTTTTAGGGAGTGAGTAGGAAACAGCTCTTGTTCCTTGCTAGTCTTGTCCGGACAGCTAGAGACCTCCATGGGGACAAAAGGCAGGCACAACTTGTGGGCTCTAATCCAGGATGGAATTTATTCGTCCTTATTTCCTCACTCTCTCAGTCTTATTGACCTCAAAAAACAGGTGCATCATTAAATCCAAGGTGTTTGCACCATAATATCTCCAACAATGAGCTAGATGAGAAAATAAAATGATTGAAGATCAACACTATGGGACAGAACACAAATAAATCCCAGGCCTTTAACCTGTTAGTCATTAAAAGTTTGATTTTTTTTTTTTCTTCCCAGGCATTTAGGGACTTAAAAACTGTTTTTAGCTTTAAACAAACTGTGAGTCTTTGCATGGGCCTACAGATGCCCAGTGGGTAACTAAAAGCAGCATAAATCTTTATTTACATCTCTGCCTTCAATTTGTTTCTGTCTTTGCTTTCTTTTTGTCTTTTGTTTGATTGTTTTTTTGACACAGGGTCTTCTTATGTAGTTCAGGTTGGCTTTGAACTCACTATGTAGCCCAGGCTGGTCTTGAACTTGCAGCGAACCTCCTGCCTCAGCCTTCCAAGTGTTGGGATGACCGATGTGCATAACCATGCCCAACTTACTTTCATTTTCTATCTGTCTTCTTTATTACTTTAACACATTGTGTTAGATTCCTGCTTAGCTCTGCATATAATCATGCTAATCATTTAAGGAGTGTCTGTCTGAAAATTGGTAATATAAGTTTTAAGTCTAAATTAATACCATTTATTTCATCCCCTTTCAAAACTGAGGACATTTAGGTAAGAGATTTGCTGAGACATTTGACTGTCAGCTTTTATCCCCTGAAATGGGTGCTTAAGTCTCCAATCAATGGCCTAAACCTGTAGTCATTGTGGATTCTAGCAGCACCTCCACAAGACTAGTACCGTCCCCAAATTGAAATAATCATCTCATGAAAACTGTTTGGCCCCCTCAAGTGGTGAGGACTTCTCTAGATCCACCTTGTGAAATCAGGGCTGAGATAATGATCTGTGGATAATGGCCAGA
Source organism: Chinchilla lanigera (assembly GCF_000276665.1). Lineage (NCBI taxonomy): Eukaryota > Metazoa > Chordata > Mammalia > Rodentia > Chinchillidae > Chinchilla > Chinchilla lanigera. The sequence goes on from NW_004955469.1 coordinate 8,350,539, forward strand.
CCCTAGTGGACTCTAGGAACCACATAAAATCCTGTCCTTCCTTAACTTTTGTTAATGGGTCAGTGTAATCCTCTTCAAGTTGAAGTGCCTTCCCCATTTTCTCTTACTTTCTAACTGCATAATAAATCAGCCTGTGCCTCTCACCAACACACCCTGAAGTTCTTTTTTTGTTTTTTTGTTTTTTCTCCGGTACCGGGAACCAAACTCACGACCTTGCGCTTGCCAGGCAGGCACTTTTGCCGCTGAGCTAAATCCCCAGCCCCACACCCTGAAGTTCTTTTCTGGAGGGAACATCAAGAACCTGCTGGGGTGAGTTGAGGTCTCTATCTCCTCTTTAGATGGACCTTGCTGGATTCTGTCCAGTGACAATGGCACTAGCTAGAATGGGTAGTTGCTTCATATAAGATGGGAGTCATACACTGAATAGTTCTAAAGCAAGAGTAAAATGAAGGCTTATTACAGAAAAGAAGTACAGCAGGGTACTCCACAGGCAGAGTATCTTGGTTAAGGACACAAAACTGGCTGCTGAGCCACAGATAGAGCAGCTCTACACCAAGGGGTCTCAAAGGAATGTAATTAACCATTCATGTTTTTTAAGGGCTGGGAGGTCTCTGGATAGGGTTGAGTTTAGTTACTGTGCAAGTGTGTGCTTGCGCGGAGTAAAACATGTGTTTGGAAATGTGTTAAAGCCCCCTGCCCCCACTCCATAAAGGTGTTTCTATGGAAATGCATTACAGGAAAGCATAATGAAGTTTAGGATCAACTCCTGGTCAGATACATTGCCATTTCTGTTTGACCAAGGTCATCCAATCTGCCTGTGTATCCCACTTTCGTGTCTCAAGGAGCACAGTGGTTTGTCTGCTTAATTGTCAGCCTGATTTGTTTTCCCCCTTCTTATCACCATAAGTTAAAGTTGCCTGCTGGTTTCTTTCAAGCAGCTGTTTCAAAGGCCAGCCAGCATCCCTGTCTTAGTCACACAGAGAACTTGTGGTCCCCGAGTGTGAGGTTTTTCCCCTACACCAAGCAATTCTTCAGGGGCTGGGGATCTAGCTCAGCGGCACTGCGCCTGCCTAGCAAGTGCGACGTCATGAGTTCGATTCCTGGTACCGGAAAAAAACCCAAACAAACAAACCAAGCAATTCTCCACTTTTCAGCAGATACCACTGGATGCCTACAATATAATTCAATTCTGATGCTATCGATGTCAGATCCCAGAGATTAAGACCCAGGCCCACAGTGCCACTCCTCTAATTCAGACACCAATTGCAAATCCAGGTTGTTACCTGTGCTCCTGTGTGACCATCCCAGCATGCCACAACCCCCTGTTCAGGTTCTATAATTTGCTAGAAAAGTTCACAGAATTCAGGAAGACAGCTTACCTAATAGATTACTGGTTTGTTATTTTAAAAAAAAAACAAACACCATAGAACTCAGAACCAGCAAGATGGAAGAGGCGCATGGAGTGAGGTAGGTGGGAAGGGGGTTGTTTCCATGCCCTTTCCAAGTGGGCTACCCTTCCTGTACCTCTGAGCGTGTTCACCAACATGGACGCATTCTGAACTACTGTGAGTTTCAGGAATTTGTGTGGGGGCTCCCTCGTGCAGCCATTATTGATTATAAACCCCATCTCCAGCTTCTCTGCCTTTGCAGAAAGGTGGGGAGCAGGGCTGAGATTTCCAAGTTTCTAATCAAATCTGCTTCCCTTGGCGAGGGGCTCTTCTTACTGAAGCAATCTTCAGCTGCTAGACATCTCATAGCATATAAAAAGACATCTACACTTTGGAGATTCCAAGGATTTTAGGATTGGTGTGCCAGCAAACTGGGCAGACACAAACACAAATGTATTACTAACATCATAGGGATCGATTCTTCCTAGGTCAGGAACACTGTAGTGTCAGGGCAGCGGTGGTGGCAGCTATGGCTATGAGGGGGCACAGATCTGGTTTTTGTTTTTAATCAGGGGATTATTTCTTTTATTATATACCTACATGTTCATTTCTAAAAGTTCTTTACATTCAGAACTTCATAAAATTTCAAGGGCTGTGCCTGTGCAAAAAAAAAGACATTTTCTAAACTAGCTATTATACTTTATTTGACTTAATTTTCCCCATGGCTTTCAGCTCTTTTCTTATTTGTAAGTCTTATTTTAATGCCTTTGTTCTTTATTTCAAATTCTTTTAGAGAAGCTGTTACTTTGCTGTCTTGTGATTACCTGCCTACCTAGAGGAAGCTAGATGTTGAATACCTCAAAGGCTTCTTCTCAAATTATCCCTTTAGCTTCTCATATTTCTATTCTTTTTTTGTGGGGAAGAGGGTTTCAGGAATTGAACTCAAGACCTTGCACTTGCCAGGCAGGCACTGTGCTGCTGAGCTGTATCCCTGGCCTTCATATTTCTATTCTTATGCCAACCCAGAAAGAGAAATGCAGTATGGGTAAATTACTGATGCTTTCACTGAATCCCTATGACTGATAAAACCCAGTTTAATCTAACAAGCACTGTATTAGCACGATGACTTATCCCCTCCTACTTTATCAAATAGTAGAACTTATAATTATACTATCATGTAGAACCTTATAGTTCTATGTTTTAACTTTGAACAATTTGCTGTAATGCTCTGGCAGATACGTCTTTAAAAGTACTGAATTCTAAACAATTTTATCTGAAATGATGAAAGGCCAACAAAATAAAAACACGCAATGTATGCTATCACTCAGTCTTTCACTCATGGTAATCAGTACATTTTTAATTGTAAAAGGTCTAGGTTGTTTTATGCCTTTTCCTTTTCTAATATAATACTAGCAATAAATTTCCATTTTAAATATTAGAATAAGATTCACTTAGTATAAATCTTTCCACTTAAAAATGTACAGGCTAGGCATGGTGGCACACTTGGGTGTAATTCCAGCACTTAGGAGGCTGAGGCAGAAGGATGGTTTTGAGTTTGAGGCCAGCCTGGGCTACATAGTGAGTTCAAGGCCAGCCTCAACTACGCAATGAGACCCTGTCTCAAAAAAACCCAAAATAAGTAAATAAGTAAATGTACATTTCAATGGTTTGTAGTATATTCATAATGTACAACCTTTACTTTTAGTCCTAGAACATTTTTATCACCCTCTAAAAGGGCACTATACCTGTTAGCAGTTATTTCTAGTCCTCTTCCCACCCTACATCCCCTAATCTATTTTCTGACTCTATACATTTGCCTACTTTAGCTATTTCATATATATAGAATAATTTAAATGTATGGTCTTTGTGTCTGGCTTCTTTCATGTGGCATAATTTTTCTTCATCCATGTTGTAGCATGTATCAGTAATTCATTCCTTTTTATAGCTGAGTAGTGTTCCATTGCCTGGGTGTAGATATTTTGGTTATCCATGGCATTAATTGATGGATATTTGAATTGTTTCTAATTTTTTGGCTTTTATGTATAATGCTACTATGAACATTGTAGGGGAGAAAGGGAACTTCTGTTTTCTAAAGGTTTGCTGGAATATTTAATCTTGTTGACTAAATAGGAGAAAAGGCTTTCAAATTTCTTAATGTGTAGAAGGGTTTACACTGCGTAGGGGGGAAACCACAGGAGTATGATTCCCTATTAGCCTAAAATTATTCATAACTTTATATCCCCTTTTTCTATAGCGGGGAGAAGATTAGGAAATGTCAGGGAAACAGTAAGTGAGTTTTAGAGACATCCCACAGACTGCAGGACATACAATGGGCTGGGACAAGATCTGTTTTGTCTGCAGAATGGAGAATGGTTGTAAATGATTCTGTACGGGACCAAAAGAGAACAATGCTGTATGATGCAAATGCATCCAGGTGTATTCACAGACTTTCTCTTCCTGCAACGTGAGTTAGTTAAAGCTCAGAGAAGGGACAGAAGTAATTGTTTCTTCAGCAGGTCTGGACTTCAAGCAAGTAAGGAGACTTTGCAGAAAGCTACTTTCTGCACTAGCACAGGGAGAAACAAGGGAGGATCAGAGGGCGCTGCATTCTGAGGTCCGTCCTAAGGCTCTTGGTGTGCAATAATGCATCAGTCTTCAGGATGGTGTTTTCTGAGCCCCAGTAGCATTCATGTATTGGTTCTGGGCTATGTACCTAGGAGTGGAACTGCTGGGGCATGTGGTAATTCTATGCTTACTTTTGGGGGAATTATCATGTTACGGCAGAAATTCCCCTGGCACCAATTGGGCTGTATTCCAGAAGATAACCCGAGTCTATTGAGAACAAACCAGAGTTTAATTTGAGGCTAGCCACCCTCACTTCCCTTGCCAATCTGGAAGCGGGGCGATGGCCAACTTTGTTTCACCTTATATACATTTTGGTTTCCATTGACAACAGATTGGGGTGTTACATTCTCTGACTTGGTGGGTATATGGTGTTTCTCTCGTCCTGTTGGACCCCAGGTCAGTTGTAGGTCGCATGTTTAACCATGATAGATGTTTCCCTCCATTATCTCCTTTTTTACAACCTATACATTCCTTTAGGGTTACAATGTTTACCTAGGGCCAGGAGACGGAACCGCCCAGGCAGGGTCATGGAGGGTTACCTAGGCCTAGGCGCCCCCTGATCTTGGGGAGACATTTCTGGGCAGTGTTGATCTGGGGAATTTGTTCTTACACTGTCCTGGGAGGCTTCCCAAGGCACCATGTAGGCTTTTACCAAAACTATTTTATCTAAAATAATATGCTAAGATTCATTGCCCCCTACAATCAAACATTCTTTTCACAGATTCTGTACCACATAACCTTGCCACTTACAATATATGAAGAGTCCAATCTTTCTACATTCTTGCCAACATTTATATAATCTGCTTTTTCCCACTTGTCTATCTATTTTTTTCAATTGGTTTATTTCCAAGAGTCAAATTTATTGAACAAGAATCAAATTTTAAAGCATGAAATAAAAGAAAGAGAAAGGAAAGAGAAAAGCTAGTGATCATGGATTTTAAAAAAAGTGAGATTCAAAGAGGCAACTGGCTGGGGAAATATGCATTTTCATAAAGAGCTGCAGAAGTTGCCCAGTATGGGGCTCAAATTTGAGATTTTCCTGCTTCAGCTCCCTGGAGTGCTAGGAAATTTCTTAAAACATTTTTAAAAAAGAAAGGCATATTTTAAGCAAAGGTAAGGGGCCTTTAGGATGCTACAAAACACAGCTAATGGGGACAGGATAGCTGCTATTTTGTATTTCTAGTCCCTGAGCAGCAGGGGACAAATCTCACAGAATCCCAGAGCCCAAACTCTGTATCAAGGAATAGCATTTTCTTTTTCTTTGTTTCTTTCTTTGTTTCTTTCTTTGTTTCTTTCTTTGTTTCTTTCTTTCTTTCTTTCTTTCTTTCCTTCTTCCTTTCTTCCTTTCTTCCTTCCTTTCTTTCCTTTCTTTCTCTCCCTTCCTTCCTTTCTTTGTTTTTCTTTGTCTCTCTTTCTTTCTCTCTCTTATTTCTTTCTCCTCTTTTTCTTTCTTTCTTTCAGTACTGGGGGCTGTACCTAGGGCTTTTGCACCAAGCTACATCCTTTATTATTATTATTATTATTATTATTATTAATTTTGAGACAGGGTCTCACTAAGTCTTTAAGTTGCCCAGGTCAGGCTCAAACTTGAGATTCTCCTGTCTCAGTCTCCCACAGTGCTGGGACATTCCTTTAAAAAATAAAGGCAAATTTGTGTATCTCCTCTCCCCTACCTCATCTTCTAAAGTATGCACCCCTACAGAACATAAAGATAAAATCTTGTCTTGTTTACAGCCACCAGCCATGAAAATGCAAGCATTTCTCCTCTAAACCACAGGGGAAGTCGTAAAATATTGGCAACTCCTAAAATGCATCATTTCTAAACCATGTTCCCTTTCTATGTCACACCTTCCCCAAACTGGCTTCTCTTAACCTATGCGTGAGACCTAGAGGCGCTGCCTTCTGAGAAATATTTCAGCCCCTTGGGAAAGGAAGTTATTGTTATCCCAAATTTTATTTTTATTTTTTATTTTTAGAAAAAAATACCGTAGTGCTAAACACTAGAAGACATTGTCTAGTTTCCTCAAGTCCTCCAAAGCAACCCAAATGATATTCCCACACCATGAAGATAAAACATTCCTGCTGCAAGATTTTGAAAATTAGTTGCTGCTGGGATCTCAAGTTTTTAAAGAGAGAATTCAAGTGTTCTTTACCATTATCTATCCCTATGCTGCAAAACTAACCTCAAGCAAGTTTTAAAATACTTCTAAGTAGGGTCTATAGTCTCACCCTGGCTGGGGGTGATTCTTGCGAAGTTAAGCTCTTCATGGAACTGTCAGGAACAGAAGAAAGACTCACAGGACCCCTGAACTACCCAGCCAGGGAAGAGGATGTTTACAAAGTGAATTGTGACAAGGGCAGGGAAGGAAAACTTGCAACAAACAACATGACCTCAAAGATAACACATTCAACTTCATTTTTTCTTGTTCTTGTTTCTTTTCCGCTCTCTCTTTTTTTAAATAAATGCTTTCAATTTATGCTCATTTTGAATACTTTTCAACCCAACATAAAACTTCATCTGTTCTAAGATAGGCATTGTAGCTAAAGGATTTTTTTTATGCACATGTCCCCAAATTGAAGCTCATGTTTAAATTAAATGTAAACATGGAATCTGTATGAGATTCATACAGATGTACATGCATCTGTATGAGACTTGAGTCCACAGCAGAAGTTTCTTTGCTGTGTGAAAGGCTCTTTCTCTGCACCCAAGACATCTCTGAATTTTCCGGGATTGATGGAATCAACTGCATGCATTCTCGAGATGCTGTTAGGATCTCTGCATCAAAAAATCCTCCAGGGAAGCTCTGGTTGTCTTGACAACTGAGTCTTGGGATTCCCAGCAAGCACCATACCATCCCAACCTCATTGAGGAAATTTATTTCCTTTTAGGGTGAGGATAAAGGGAAAAAGAAGAGCTGGTCATTTTGCTTGGTTCTATTTTTGTTTTCTCTTTCTTTCCTTCTTGGATTGAAGGACCACAAATGGTCTTTGGGATTCCAAACCAAGTCAGTACAGTCATGACCCCTTTCTTGTCCTTACAAGAAAACAGTATCCCTCATCCCAAAAAAGCCACTGCTGACCCTGTCTCTCAAGGGGAACATCTGCTCCTGGTCCAAACCCCATTCCTCCTCATCTTCGTCCTTGGGCTTGGCTTCCACTGTACTCCAGAAGTTCTCATATGTGGAGGACATTCTTTGATTAGAATGCATTGAGGATACAATGATTTGCTTATTATTTGTTAGAGTTTCTTAAGATAAGGCTTCATTATATAGCCTGGATTAACCTTGAGTTTACGATCCTCCTGTCTCAGTCTCTTGAGTGTTGGGATTACAGGCGTGTCTTAGATCACATGCGGGGAAGAGAAATCCTTTAATTATCCTTGCTAAAACATTTGGTACCCGCCCATTTGTACTAGCTATGCCCTTGGTTCTCGCTCAATAAAGGTGATGGAAATTGGTATTCGAGGCAACAGTCCCAGAGGCTGTTAGCCCCTGATCCCAGACTTTTGCCTCTCTTGTTTTTCTTGTCTCTCTTACATTTCCTTTTCATCCACGGGCACCTCATTCTTGGGACCAGTTCACCCTGGAGAGATAGGGATATTTAGTCCAACACTCATATAGGAAGATCTGCTGGTGCATGTGGACCTGGGCCAGCTGGTTCTTCTTGGTGCTCACCATGTTGGCCGAGGAGCTCAAGAGGAACTGAGGGAAGAAGCAGGTGGTTGCACACACCAGTGCATCTGGAGAACCTTGGGCAGTATAGCGAAGAGGGCCAGGTGGTTAGACCACCACTTCAGCGTCTGGGATTTGAAGTTGCTGAGCTCACCCACTACCTGGGTGTGCTGCTTCTGATCATCCATGCCACCAGTCTGGCAGAAGATCTTGAAAATCATGTTGTTGATCATACTGGTGGCAGCAGCAATGTGGATGTGGCCAGCATAAACTTCTTGGCCAGAGGTTCCTTGGGGACAACACAGTAGATTTACCACCACCTCTGCTGGTGGTGTAAGGAAATATCCTTCATTTTGTGCAGCAGGACTTCTCCACCATGCAGTTCTCTACCTGCTGCCTCTTAAAGGTGGACAGGAAGGGCAGCCTCTTGAAGTACAGGTCCAGGAAGTTGGCCATGTTGAGGAACATGCCGATTGAGATGCCTCCTGGTAGGTCCTGGCAGTTCTTTAGTGATGACTTCCTTGGCCATGCTGATCTCCTTAGCATCAGTTTCTTTGGTGTTCAGAAGCATATGGATGAATGGTTTGACCATGCTGATGGTAGGGTACTTGAACATGGACAGCATCTTGGTCACTTGCTTGAATGGCTGGAGCAGCTCTATCAAGCCTTTGATGGTGGCCCACTTGGTGGCCTCCAGCATCAAGTGATGATTGTTGCTGTCTTCCACCAGGATACTAGTGATGACAAATTGGTGCTCCTTGAGATGTTGGAGCATGGCCAGCATACTGCTCCACTAGGACACTTGGTTGCTGACCAGTATATAGAGCACCATGTTTGATTGCTTCTGCTTCATGTCAAGCATGTATGTAGCCACTGAAAACTGCTGGTCCCACAGGTAAGGGCTCCAACCCTTAAACTGCCCCCAGCTTCTACTGCCAACCACAAGACCCAAATTGTTTTATCCGTGCTTTTGACCAAGTGGCTGTATATCAGGAACCCTACGACCTCCTGCTTGGATTCACAACTCAGGGGAATATTTTACTTACTTTTACCAGTTAATTAGTAAAGAGTATAAGGAAGGATACAGATGAACAGCCAGATGGAAAGGATGCATAGAACAAGGTATGTGGGAAGGGGTTTAGAGCCTCCAGGTCCCCTCCAGATGTGTCACCTTCAGGAACCTCCACATGTTCAGCTACCCTAAATTTTCCAAACCCAGACGTTTTAGTTATGAAGTCTTCATTATGCAGATATGATTGACGAATCACTGGCCAATGGTGATCAACTTAACCTTCAGCTCCTGGCTCCTCTTTGAAGCCTGTGGAATGGGGCAGGCTTAAAGTCTTTAATCCTGATCTGGCCCAGCTGGGCATGGTGGCACACTCCTGTTATCCCAGCACTGGGGAGGCTGAGACAGGAGGATCATTGCAAGTTCAAGGCTAGCCTGAGCTCAAGGCCAGCCTGAACTGCATAGTGAGACCCTGTCTCAAAAAGACACACACACACACACAAAAAAAAATATGCAAATTACTGATCTGGCCTTTCTGGTGACCAGCCTTAAACTATATAGGGCTTCTCAGCCTCCAGTTCTCTAATTAGCATACAAGAGGTATACTGTACTGTATTTCAAAGTTTCCAGGCTCTTTATAAATATTTGCAACAAAGACTCTTTCTTTCATATTATTTCCTGGAGTATATTCTTCAAAAGTGGTACAACTGGGTCAATGAATATTGATAGTTTTATAGCACTTGTTGATGATGCCAGCAATGTATATTTCTTTATTCTCTCATAGTCCAGAGAGCTAATTGGGTACTAGGCACTATGCTAGGTTCAGGGGTATACAGCTATGGTGTTTGGTCTCAAGTAATTTACATTCCAGTAAGACAGATAAGAAAATATTTTAATAATATGTAAGTGCAAAGAAAATCGCATTGGGGAATGGAATCAATGGAATCTCTCTCTAGTGGAAAGAGCTAGAAGTAGGCTGGGAACTGGGACACTAAAAGATTCCTTGGAAGAAAGGAAACTTAAGATTATCTAGAAGCCTGAAATGGAATTAATCAGGCATGAGGAAATGAATAGAAGCTTTGTATATACCTCTGGAGTTGTTTGGGGATTTATAAACAATCAGTATTCTTGGGAGGTCATGTGTGTGTGTGTGAGTGTGTGTGTGTGTATGTGTGTGTGTGTGTTGGGAGGAGGGGTCAAAGAGAATAATAAACACACGGGTAATGGTTTGGTGATTATGTATAATGCTACTACGAACATTGTAGGGGAGAAGCAATCAAGAGCAGAAGATCTTTCAAAGAAGTAACAATAGGCAGTGTAACCTATTTTAGTTTTCATTGTTTTACTATTTTTACCATTCTTTATCTGAATATTGTAAACAATTCAAATGTAATTCAGTGCTTTCCAAATCTCTCTCTCCCTCCCTCTCCCTTCCCCCCACCTCTCTCTGGGCCTTTTGTTGAGCTACATCTCTAGCCTTTTCTTTGCTTTTTATTTTGAGAGAGGATCTTACTAAGGGTGGCCTTTTGTGTGCTACCATGCCCAGCCCAAATCTCCTAATGAAGCCTTACTGTCTTGACCTTTAGCTGTAGAATTAATCTGATGTGGTAAGTTGTTCCCAGACTGTAGCCATGTGAGTTGGCCATTCCATCTGTTAAGAAGTAGAACCTATTTCACCTCCATTGGGCTGGCTTTGTCTGGCAGCATAACATAGAAGCAAGATTATGACTTCTGCGCTGAGTCCTTTAAAGACTTTATACTTCTACTCCCCCTAGCCCTCAGTTAAACTGTGGTATGACTAATAGAAATTGCATACATTTAAGGGTACAAAATGTCCCACCAAGGCCTGTCATAGGTAGGGCTTTTTCAGAGGTGGCTGGATCTACAGTGTACAGCTTTGGGATTGTTTCCATGGTGCAAAGCTAGGCTCAAGGGCACTAGGATTAAGGGTGTGAGTGCTAGTCACCCTGGGTATCCTGCATAAGATATAAGCGCTAGAAAGATCTGTGGCTGTCCCTTGTTGCTCTGTTACCTTCTACCGACCATAAACTGTTTCTCCTCTTCAATGCCTGTCTGCCATGCCATCCTGCCTTGGTGCCAACTGATTATGGACGGAAACCTCTACAAATGCAGAGCTATAAATCTTTCCCTCTTTAACTTTGGGTATTAGGTATTTTGTCATTGCAATGACAGAAAAAAACTAAAATAGAACTTGGTACCAGAAGTGGGGTTGTTACTGAGCCTGTACCTGACCATGCAGTTTAGAAGTCTTTGGAGCTGGCTTGTGGGAAGGGGAAGAGTTAGGAAAGGTTTGGAGATGCCAGCTGAAAACGGAGAGCTGGAATGCCTGATGCTGTACTTGATGGATGATTCTGTTCAGAGGTCAGAAGATCAGGATGCTGACAGAAATTCTGCTCATAAAGACCAGGCTCAGGAAGTTTCTGCTGGGAGGAAGGACTGCTTTGGGTGTTGGACTCCAGATAATGTGTGTCATGCCTTGGCAAAAAGTTTGTCTGCATTTTGCTCATGTCCAGATACTGTGCCTGAGACTGCGATTAAGGTCAGTTGACTAATAAATCTGGCAGAAGAAATTTCAAGGCAGTCTGATGTTGAGGTAGTGGCATGGCTACTGTTGGGGACTTTTAGCCAGATTTATGTTGAGAATCAAGAGCAAAGAGTCTAACAGGATGATTCAAAACGTTGTGGGTTTACCCAAAAAGGAAGCTCCAGTAATGTTATAGTCTGCAAGGATGGAACAGAAGAGGTATTGGCCACTAAAAGACTAGCAAGAAAAAGCCAAATATTTCAAAAGAAGACAGCAGAGAAAGTGGCCTGAGGACATGACAAGAACCAACAGGATTCCAGCCTCTGCAGCCTCAGAGTTGCAAAGGCAAAAAACTTTGCTTTGAGAACACAGCCCCATAGCACCATGTTCCAGAGTGGCAGCAGCCAAGGGAAATTGTCCCTTGGGATTTGGTTCGTAGATGTTATGGTTTGCATACAGATATTCCCCCAAAGCCTGATGCAGTCATAGATGGGGCTTCTTGGGAGGTGGTTGGATCTAAAGTGTGTGATGCTGGGATTAAGGAATGTGATTACAAAATCAGTCCACTGATTGCTTTGGCACTGCCCTAATGCAGGCAGTGAGGATACAATATAAAAGGGGCAGAAAGATGTTGTGAAGTCCCCTTGTTGCTCTGCTACAGTCTGCCTGCCATGAACTAGTCTCTTCTGCCAAGCTACCCTGCCTTGGAGCTGGCCAGTTATGGACTGAAACTTCTACAAACTGTGAGCCAAATAAATCTTTCCTCACTTAACTTTGGGCACTGGCATTTTGTCTCAGCAATGAGAAAAGTAACTAATACAATAGGCACTCAACGCCTACAGACAAGAGAGAAGGAAACCTGACTATTACCCCACCTAGCAACAGACTTTGCATCATCAATGTGGTGCTGGTTTTAGGTGCATAGGTGAATGCAAAATGCAAGAGCTGTGGGGTCAGGAAGGCTTGCACCCAGATTTCAGAAGAACACTGGGAGGCCAGGTGGTGTGCCCCTGAGAGGGCAGTGCATGAAGCTGTGGGCCAGGTGGTATGCCCCTGAGAGGGCAGTGTATGAAACTTATGGACTGAAGCCAAAGTTTCAGTGGAGACCCCAGAAGTTTGGAGAAGCCCAGAATGTGGATTATCTGAGCAAAGCTGTAAGGAGGGAGCAGAACTGGCCAAAGAGAAAAGCCATGGGAGATACAATCACCAGCTGTGCTGGAAAGGTAGAGCCACCTAACCCTTTGGATGGAGTTCACATCTTGCCACAGATTGCCAGGGATTCTGGACATGGAACTGCAGGATTGAATGTTTGCCCTGCTGGATTTTAGACTTGCTTTGATCCCATTCATTTGTATTCCCCTATTTATATCTTTTGGAATGGAAATGTCTAGCTTGTGCCTTTGAATGTTGGAAGTGTTTAACTTCTTTTTCATTTGTACAGGGGCTCACAGCTAAGTGGTTGCCTTAAATCTCAGAGGATACTTCGGACTTGGACTTCTCAGTAAAGAAACTGTTAGGACTTTGGCAACTCTTGGAGATGGGCTATATGACTTTTGTGTAAAGGGATGTGCATGGTTCTTTGGGGGACCAGGGGTGGAATGTTGTGGCTTGTGTCTAGATGTTCCCCCAAGGCCTCACGCAGTCATAGTTGGACTTTTTCAGAGGTGGCTGGCTCTAGAGTATATGATGCTGGAACTGATTCATGGTGCAATGCTAGGTTCAAGGGCACTAGAATTGAGGGCTGGAGTACTATCCATCCTGGATAAGATATAAGGGCTAGAAAGAGCTGTGGTTGTCCCTGGTTGCATTGCTACCTCCTGCCCATGATAAATTATTTCTCCTCTGCGATGACTGTGTGGTATTCCACCCTGTCTGGGAGCCAGCTGATTATGGACTGAAACCTATACACACTGTGAACTAAATAAACTTTTTCTCCTTTAACTTTGGGTGTTTTGTCTCTGCAACAAGGGAAAAGTCACTAAGATAGATACTGGGGATGAAACCTAAGGCTTTGCACAAGCTGGGCAAGACCTCTAGCATCGAGCTACATGCTTAGGCCTTTTAATTTTATTTTGAGACAGTGTTTCCCACTAAGTTGCCCAGGGTAGTCTTGAACTTGTGATCCTACTGCTTCAGCCTCCTAAATAGTTGAGGTTACAGGTGGGCACCACTGTGTGAGTTATAGGTATACACTGTAAAATAATGATGACTCTCAATGTAATTAACATAGCCAACAAGGCCAGCCAAACTGCTTAGCTAAACCCTACTAAATTGCTGACTCACAGACATATGAGCAAATAAAATTATTTTTATTATAGGCTACTAAGATTTGAGAACTTTGTTATGGCAATAAATAACTTTTGTATCTGCTTCTCTTTTATAATGTATTTTTTGCAGTATGTGCCTATTTTTATGACATTTCATTATGAAAGGCTAAGTATCACTAGAGTTATCTCTGTACATCATGTTCTAGGTTATTTATCAAACTATTAAAATCAATCCCTGTGTGATCTCAAAATCCTTATTCAGTTTTGGTTCTGATCCTTCGTTTCCTGTCTTTCAGGCATTTTTCTGTTCAAGGAAAAATATCTCACACTTTAACAAGGAATTTATAAAAGGGAGTGGAGAGGCTAAAGAAGGATGGAAGGATTTACGATCAGCCAGGGCACTGGATGGTAGTGCTTATTCAGTGGGGGCAGTAATAATTTACAGTCTTGGGGCCGTGTCTTATTCAGCTTTTTTGTCATTACTAGATTTGTGATTTTACTCTAACTTTCATTATCACCAGCACCCTGGATCTCTCAGAATCTTTACCTGCCTGTGTCAAAGTTGAGAGCAAAATGGCCCTAATGCAGAAAGCTGAAGCATTCAGCCTGGGCAACTGAAAGAGACACTGTCACAAAAAATAAAAATAAAAAAAGGATGGAGGATGCAGCCCTGGCTTCAATCCCCAGGAACAGGGATAAGGACTGGAAGGCTGTAATACCTTTCAGAGGCCCTAATGCACGTCACAGAATAGCAGAGACTCTCTCCCCCTCCACTGATAGGGAAAATAAGAGGTATTAGTTTTTGTTTTTTTTTTTTAAGTTTTTTTTTTATTTTAAAGAATAAAAGAAGGATAACATAATAATAGGGCGGACTTAGCAAATTACAGACAAAATGGTAGGAAATTATCAATGGTTATCGTTTTACATATTATTATCTACAAAATAGTTTCTCAGGAAAACAAATAGACAAATAATAGTGAGTTAGAGACAAAAGAGGTAGGAGATTATCAAGAGTTGTTGTGCTATACTTTGGTATCTTCAAAGTGGCTTCTAAAAGGAGGTATTAGTTTAAAGTGAATTTTGGAATGTTGCACAGACTTTTTCTGTGATAAAGAATATGATTAATGACCCAAGTTTTTTAGACATTCTTGCCCAAGAGGGTTATTATAAAAAAATGTAAAATACAGCAAAAACCAGGCAGCCAAAACTCTACTAGAGAAGATTTACTATAGCTGGGTAATTCTATTTTTAAGAAATGATCAGCAACTTAATGAATGTTTTCAGCTCTTCCCTTGTTCCTCCCCCAGTCCTTGATTAAAAAGTGACTTATGGGTTTGGGGACAAATCTCAGCAATACAGGACTTGCTTAATGTGTGAGGTCCTGGGTTTCACTCCTAGCACTACAAAACAAGGCTTGTGATTTTTTTCTTAACCACCTTATCATGGTAACTTGTAGAAGCATGGTGTAGTATAAAAACTATTCAATGAAAAGCTTAAATTTTATGTGAACAAGTTGAGTGACATTTGGGCAAAACATAACTTTTTTATTGTTCCATTTTGTACAGTTGGAACAATCATTTGGCCTATGGCTCAGGATTGTCAGGTGATCTAGTGATGTTAAATTGCTTTGAGAACTATAGAACTCAGAAAACATTATTCCTATTTCATTGTTATTACTTTCTGGTGCTGGGGATTAAGTACAGGGCCTCATATATGTCAAGCATATGTAGTCTACTACTCAGTGATGCCTCATTACCTTTTTAAGTTTTAAAATGAAAACAAAACCAATACCTTTTTTTTGCAAACTTCCTTGGTAAACCTTATTTTTGGCTTCAATAAGATACTGTAGTACTTAACTATATTATATTAATCCTTTAAGTTCCAATTTGCCCAGTAACTCCATTTATCTGACATTCTTACTTTAGACTGAAGAAGTCCAGGAATTAAGTTT
Organism: Chinchilla lanigera; assembly: GCF_000276665.1. Classification (NCBI taxonomy): domain Eukaryota; kingdom Metazoa; phylum Chordata; class Mammalia; order Rodentia; family Chinchillidae; genus Chinchilla; species Chinchilla lanigera. The sequence continues at coordinate 8,365,995 of NW_004955469.1, forward strand.
TGTTTCCTAGTTACATTACAAAGATGATAATATTTTTAGCATGACTTTATATTTTCTATGATGATCAATCCAAACAAACAAAAAAAGGTGTAATGTTCTGCAATGCTCAATCTATATTTATTTATTTATTTTGATTTGTTTTTGGTTTTTCGAGACAAGGTCTCACTCCATAATTCAGGTTAGCCTTGGACTCACTATGTAGCCCAGGCTGGCCTCGAACTCATGGTGATCCTCCTGCCTCAACCTCCTGAGTGCTGAGATTACAGGTGTGTGCCACCACACTTGGCTTATGATTACCATTCTAAAGAAAATGCATGTTCTTGATTGTTTGAGATGTAGAAGGAATACCAGTGGATGAGAAGGCAAATAAGGGAAGCAAAACAACAATGAATTATATCCTGTCCTGTGGTACACTGCGAAGAGGCTGCACCCGGTCTAACTGGAAACAGCCAGGCCAATAGAAAGCAGCTGCTGGCAGCTCTGGGCTGCCTCAGGTATGAAAGCCTCTTGAATCAAACTCAGAGAAGAGCATACAGAAAAGGGATTCAGTTCTAAAAGCAAATTTGTTTGACAATTTCTTCTTTCTATGTGAGAATTCATAGAATTCTAGGCAAATAGTATCCTATACTTGTTAAGGCTGAAATACTAGCATTTCCCATGCTCTGTATTATAATTGCCATAGTAGGACAACAACTATCTTTTCACAGATGGATTGATTTAATCTCAGAGAAGTTAAACAATACAAAATTTCACTGAATTCAGAGTTGAATAGATTTAACCTGATGCCCTCCTTTTAAAAGAGAACTGGCGGCCAGGGGTGGTAGCACACACCTGTAATCCCAGTGCTGTGGAGGCTGAGGCAGGAGAATCTTTGGGAGTTCAAGGCAAGCCTGGGCTACAAAGTAAGTTGAAGGGCAGCCTGAACTACAAAGTGAGACTCTGTCTCAAAACAAAACAAAACACCCATGAGAGTGGGGCGATGTGAAGTAAGTTGCCTGAGATCATGCAGCTATCACATAAAAGATGCCAAAATACAAACAAGGACCTATGTTGTGTTTCAGTGCAAGAAATTCTCAGATGGATTTATTACTGATTCAAAGTTATTACAACCTTCTGCAGAGAGGCAGAAAATTATAGATGCACTCACAAAATTAAAAGTTGCTCCTTTAAAAAAAGAAGAAGGTAGGAATTCCTTCTCTCCCTCCCTTCCCTTCTCCCCTTTCTTTCTTTGAAATAGGGTCTTGTTATGTTGCTCAGGCTGCTCTTGAATTCCTGGGCTCAAGTAGTTCTCTCACCTGAGCCTCCCAAATAGCTGGGATTACATGTGTGTGCAAACAATGCCTTGCTCTGGGGAAAAAAAAGTTTAAAAATAAAAAATGTCATTTTTAGTTTGCTTATATCTGATGTGAGCAACAAATGCAGTTTATGAAATAGCTTGTACTCATTTTACATTTGATGGCTTTCCATAATGAACCAAAAATTTTTTTTTATAATTTTCTATTTCAGATGGGCAAGTGCAAGGCTAGTATTAAATTACTTGATAGAGTACTCGTCTCTTTATCATCTCTGCATTGATTAGAAGAGGTGCACAGCAGAGAAAATCTGATTATAAATAGTAGAGCATTACTTGGGACAAAAGCCTCAGCATGATTAATAAATTGTCCAAAGCTTTGTATTTAGCACAGAGGCAAATCATTTCTGTCTTCTTAATAGTTTGCAGATTAAAACACAGATTTATATACAGTTTTACATAAAGGAAATATATTTAGATTTTATTTTCCTTTTTTTGTTTTGTTTTTTGTTTTTTTCAGACAGGGTCTCATTATGTAGTTCAGGTTGGCTTTGAACTCACTATGTAGCCCAGGTTGACAATGTGTAGTGATCTACCTGCCTCAGCCTCCTGAGAGCTGGGATTACAGGTGTGCTCCACTACACCCAGGTGCAACTTCCTTCTTAAAAGCATTCATTTCTCATGTCTGTCTCCATACCAGTACTTTGTAGCATATCAGAGATCTTTGCTCATTCATATTCCATAGAATAGCCTGAGCATGTATAATTTGCAAGCTATGGGACTATTGGGGCACGAGGAATATTAGGATTGAGATGTGTAAGATACAAATACTCACGCATGGTAAAGAACACTCAAGTTTATAGATTATCTACCATGTATTCAGACGCCTTACATCTATTACCTACTTCATAATAATCTTATATTTTAGGAGGAGTGATAAGATGCAGGCCAACAAGTGATAAGTGCGTGGCATATCCTCTTCTGCCAATGAGTATCTGTTGGATGAATGAATGTAAGAGATGACAAAATGATGGCTGCCTTTTCCCTCAGAGACCTAGGGAGATTGAGAGCTCCCTTGATGCAGTGGCCTTAACACAGATCAGGTTTCATTTAGGCTGACATTTTCCAAGCTGTGTAACTAAGTGACTTTGGGTAGATTACGCAATCCTGATTCCCCCCTCCCAATGGGGATTCAAACCACGGTCCAGATCCTGTTATGCAAGCATTTGACCACGGAGCTACACCTCCAGCCCATGTAATCTGAATTTTAATTCCCTACTCTGGGAAGAGGGTAAAATACCTTCCACTTTATAGTGTTGTTAAGGTGTTGGTGCTACTGTAAGGAAATTCTCCACATACGAGGCACTCAATAAAAAGTAGCAACTATTACTAAATTTTACTATTATTAGCTACATACTTGCTATTGATCTGGCTTTCTTTCCACAATTAACCGGGTTCCAGTTATGTAAAAACACTTGCATATGCATGTAAGGACCCATCCAGGGTGATGGGGTCTACTGCTTTTATGTGGTGGAGGAAGACATTAGCAATCTGAATTTGGAAGAGTTTGATTGAACGGAGTGTGAGCAGGCAGCCCAAGGTTCAGAAGCAACGCTGACCTGAGGGGCTTGTCTCCGATGTCCCTTTATTCGCCTGTCAAATCTCTTTAGGGACCGCACATTGAGCCTCCATAGGCCTAGGCCGTAGCTCACTTAAGACTTCTCTGCATAAAGCCACATTCCCTAAGCTCCTCCTTCATGCAGCGCACCGTATCAGGAGCCCCAAAAGGGCTGCAGCTCAGTTCTTCCTTTGCTCTTTTGCTTCACTGCGACGAGGGAATTACGCTCTTATCTGATCTGGCCGCAAGCATTTTCCCTACTCGTTGAACTAAGAAGGTACCCAAATCTCCACCCAGGTACAGACACCCCAGAAGCTCGCGCCTTACCCTGGGATACGAGTAAAGCCTTCTGGGAAGCTGACCTTTCATCTCCCCTCCTGCCTTACCTCAGCTCACCAATGTTGAGGACAGCAAATAAAGTGATGAGGTGAGCTGGGAGGCGGGACTTAGTGTTGCCTATTCCACGCCGATTGGACTGCGACGGCATCTGGGGGCGGGGAGCGCGTGAGTAGCGCCCCCGCCCCCGGTGGGAGGGGAGAATCGGGGCTGCGCTTGCGCGCCGAGGCGGCGGAAGTGGCTGGGGCTACGCGTGCGCGGTGGGTGGAGCTCGGCTCACATCTCTGCCAGCCCAGTCTTACCCAACCTTACTCACACCGTGTGCTTCTCGTGTTTCACCGCCTCGTCGCGGACAGTCGCTACCGAGTGGGCGCTCGGTTTTCGAGTCGTCATGGCTGGCTACGAATACGTGAGCCCGGAGCAGCTGGCCGGCTTTGATAAGTACAAGGTAGCGCACGCAGGCCGGCGGACGCCCCTCTCCCTCCTTGCCCCGGCCGCGCCCAGGCGGCAGAGGGGCCGGCGAGGACCGTGTCACCTTGTGCCTGCCGCGTGGCTCCGTGCGCGCCGGCGGGCGTTTCTGCGGGCTCCTGCGGATCCTAGGGACTCGGGGTCCGGGAGCGTGAGAGCATCCTAGGCCGCCTCCCCGGGGCAGCACGCTCCCTAGAGGTTTCCCTTTCCTGGGGAGAGCTCTCGAGGATAGTGGAGCGAGAGAATTCCCTTCTCTCTTTTTACCTACTGTTATTTATGATTGCTTTTTAGCCCTCTAAAAGGATGCAGTTCTGTGATATTTTAATGGTCTTCCTTTGAATGAACTTTCTACCTGCCTTTCTTGCGTACAACTTCAGAGGGAGGCTGATCATCTGGCAGAGGAGGCTATGGAGGGGAGTGACTTACCCAGGCCCTAACTGGGGCTGCGTTCCACTTCTTTCCCAGAAAAGAGGCTTCCTCAGCGGTAGCACTTCGCGCTGGGGCTGTGCAATGGAATAAATGTGCACGGGAAGGAACTGTGTAATGGAAAGAGCGTGGGCTTTCGAGTACATATAAAGGTGATGCCGAAGTCACGTTTCTTTATTTAGCCCTGGGCAAGTTTTTTTTTAAACCCCACTCAGCCTCTCGTTTATGCTGGTAAAGTGGGAAGAAGAGTTTCTACTACGAAGAGTGATTTTAAGAATTTGAGAAGCGCCTAGCACATAATGCACGTCCAGGCAATGCTGGTGGTTAAGCTTCCTTCACATTCTCGTTCCCGTAAGTGACCCCAGTAGCCATCCAGTCGCCCAGGCCTGATTTAGGGATTTCAGCCTTTCATCTTTGTTCCCTGTGGATCTTCACATCTTGGCTTAAACGTCTCAAGAGAAGCCATCCTTAAGTACAGTATCCCCTTTCTCCTTAAGAGTGTTCTGTTCATTCACAGAATTATCCTTTAGTGTGTCCTTCCATTGAACGTTTAAGCCCACGCAGTCGGACTTGCCTAATGGACCATCATAACTTGAGCACTGTGCTCCTATAAGTACTAGGTATCCAATAAGCATTTGTTGGGATGAATGGATAACTGGAAGAATCATAAAGGGTTTGGTTTAACTGGCGTAGAAAAAGTAGTAAGGGGCCTTAGAAGTTCCTCTACTTTCAGCAAAGTTGTACCATACCCTTTTGATCAGGTTCCAAAGCCTTCATGGGAACTCAGGCCAGGACTTTACAACTTTGATTTTAGAACGCTGTTACCTCCTGTTTTGCCCAAGTTCTATCTCTTTTTTGTTATCTGCTCAACACTGTAAATATTGACATGTAAAATATTTTCTTTTTTACTAGGATTTGGCTTTCAGAGTGAGTGCTAACGGAATAGTTGTTTATTTGTAACAACGTCTAATAGGGTCTCTATTTTCTTATAAGCAGTCTTCTCTAGATTGATATTTTCAACTGGATAGGTGTCCTGATATGCCAGAAATGTCAATGGATTTTTCTGTCCCTGTCTCTTCCCTGCTTCTCTTATCTGACTCAGTTCCTATCTCTGACAGATTTCCAGTCATCCCAGAAAACAAAGGTCAATTTAGCAAGTGTCCAGCGTTCACTAAAATATAGTTGATACTATTTTTTAGTTACAGTAAGACTTTCTTTGGGGGCAGAAAAAAAAAAGGAACAAATTTATAACCTAAACATTCTTATAATAGAGAGTTCTTTACTCAATACTGCATTTATATTAAAAATATTGAACCCAAGGGTGTTCATAGGAAAAATCTGTGTGGTTAGTTTTGCTGGAATGTGACTTGCACACAGAGATCTTTCACTTACTTTTTTTTTTTTTTTTGGTCTTTTTGAGGCAGGGTCTCGCTATACAGATAGGCTGGACTTGAGCTCACTTAGTAGCTCAGGGTGGTCTCGAACTCACAACGATCCTCCTGCCTCAGCCTCCTGAGTGCTGGGATTACAGGCGTGCACCACCACGCCCAGCACACAGAGATCTTTCTGTCGTTGTGTTTCCATTGTGCTATCTGCAGAGACAGTAAGGGGTTTTATAAGTTTATTGAATTAAGATAACCTTTTCCTCTCATAAATGGTAGAGTCAAAACACTCAAATTTTTATTCCCTGACGTGACCCTTTGTAATAGAGCAAAGAAGTACAGAAAAAAATGGATACTATAAAAGCAGCTGGTGGAAAAATTACTTTTGAACCAGTTTAATTTCTTTATGTTCCCCAGAGGTACATCTGAGAGTTACAGTTGGAAACCTGGCAGCTTCACAGAAGAGCTGCCGAAAGGGGAGCACACATAGATAGAGATGTGATTAGGTTTCTGTAGTAAGGAGCAGCAGACCCTTGGTTTTTAGTACAGAAGAAAGCTTGGGATAGATTCAGTGTTACATACTGTCTTAACACTTGTATTCTCCATTGTGGTACCTAACACCGTTCTTTTAAACAGTTCTTTTAATAATTTATTGAATGGCTGCTTTGGCTACTGTCTTTGTTAGGACATGAGTTCTAGTAAGGCAGTGCCATCTTGGCCATCTTGTTCATTATGACCAAGATCTAGCACAGTACCATGAACAGTAGGTGCTCAAGAAATGTTGAAGGAATGAAGATGGAAAAGAACGTAAGCCATTTTGGAAGTTTGGTTAAAGGATGTCAGAGAGGATATTTTTGCACGTTGAATGGGAAGATTTTGATTACTACTGCAAGTATTCTCTGTTGTTTAACAGTGTAGCTTCAGACAGTCATGCTGAGGGATTCTATCTTTATGAGGACTGCTGTCCTTCCCCTCTACCTGTCCTTTTGTATGGGCTTTGTAGTTGAGGAATTTTCCCAGGGTAGAGCATGTGGGTGGCTGCCTAAGGAAGGCCTGGTTTTAACTGATAGTGTAGCAGCAGTTTCAAATTGTATCATTTTGCTTCAGAGAGGAAGTGCTGTGTGAAATACTGTTGTTGGCTTGGTTTCAAGAATAAAGAATAAAATAAAAGGTAATAGGAAGTAGATTGTTCTCAGAGGGGAAGGGGTCAAGAGATAAAGGGAGGGAGGAGGAAAGGAAGGGATAAAGGATGAAAAAACCAATTAAGATGTATCAACTTACATTTTAATACACATGTATCAACTTCCCACAAGGCAATGTAAACATTATGTACTACACTCATGAACTAATAAACTAAACTAAGAAAAAAGAATGTAATGTCAGGATGACTTTATTTCTGCTATTTTGATAGTTAATATGACTGTCAGTGACAATCTGATTATAGGAGTTTTGATAATTGTGAATTTATTAGTATTACCATAAGAGGTTGTTAAGAGAGGTTGTTTGCATCTTGATGGGCGAGCTAAAGAGCCAGAGTCCAATCTGGCCTTTTCACCTGGCTGCTTCATAGAGTTTGATTGTGCTTATTAGAAAAGCATTTATGAAGGGACTTCTGTCAGACACAGTGCCGGTGCTGCAAAGTTAAATGAGGCTAAAATTCCTGACTTCAAAGAACCCAGTTTGGTGGCATATGGACATGTAAATAAACAGTTATAAATAGTAAGTGCAATTAGTAAGTGCTGGATGTTGTGGAGAGTGGAGGCAGCTTCCAGGGAGTTCAGATTGGAGGAGAGGTGAGAGCTGAGAAAGGCTTCATAGGCAATGGTGGTGAAGGTAGAGCTCGGTGTGGAAAGATGAAGGCTGGGCTTTAACAGGTGAAGAGGGAGAAAAGGCATCACAGAAATGCAATGGAGTACAAAGAGATGGAGGCCAGAGAGCATATTTCCTGGGAACCACAAGAAATTAGGTGAGGAATTGTGGAGTAACAAGGCAGGAAACCAGAGAGGGAGGTGGGCACCTGGCAGAGGCCCTGGATTTTGCCCTGTGCAACAGTGTTTCTATGGTTCAAGGACTGTTGGTCTCAGAATCACTTGGGGGAAACTGGCTAGTAAATTCCTAGGTCACTGATGCCAAACGTATGACATGCGTGCTGCAGCCGGCTGTTTGTTATCATTGAAAGCTGGAAAAGGTTTGCCATCACTGTCCTAGGCTCTCTTTGGGTGATTCATATTGAATTGCTTGCGCTTACCTGCATGTTAAATATCTCATGTAGTTTTATGGTACTTTGTAGTGCAAAAGGTTTTTTTAGGGGCTACTGTAGGCTTTTTTTTTTTTTGAGACAGGGTCTTGCTATATAGTTCAGGCTAACCTTAAACTCACTATGTATTCTATGCTGGCCTCAAACTTACAGCATTCCTCTTGCCTCAACCTTCTGAGTGCTGGGACTACAGGCGTGTGCCACCATAGGGCTTTTACAGGATCAGATTTGAATTTTGGAAGCTCATCCTGGCAGCCAGTAGATGGGGAGATAGTAAAGGAGGTGAGAGTGCTCTGCTCTGGAGACCTTTAGGATGCCCCTGCTTTAAACTGTGTAAGAAATGTTAAGGCCCTAATGGAGGTGGCTGGGATGGAATGGAATGGAGATTCTAAAGATAGAGGTCACATGTTGTCCCGCAGGTTATGTTTAATTTGGCCCTTACTTTGTTTCAAAAATTAGTATCTTTCCCTTAAAAGTGCAGATTGCTGGATGCTTTTGAAAAATCAGAATATTAGATAACACCAACCCTGAATTTCCTCTTTCTCTATCAGCTGAAGCTGGATAGTGCTTGACCTCTTTAGCATGGCTGTTTGCTTTCTACTTGCTGTTTCCCTACCAGTGCACGTTTCACGCAGACCTGCTTTGTTCAACCCACCTGCTGGATTAGTGTGATCTTTGATTTTAAGACTGACAACATGGGGCTAGCTAGAGGTAATGAGGGGGCACATAAAAGGTGAGGAGGAGTCTGGGATGACTCATGATCTGGTAGGATGACTGGGTGGGTAGAGGTGGCAGTCACTGAGGCAGGGTTTTGTGAAGCACTGTACAGTAATGCTCTATACATTTTTTAAAAAACACAGTAGCCTTTTGTGCAGTGCACTTCGGTTGGATGGGGCCACATGAAAGTGTGATTTGTGGACTTGGGATTAAAACAAAACAAAAAAAGTCCTATTCTAAAGAATTATTATTTGTGGTTGACTTGTTCTCAGAGAAAATTTCTCTAACAATTCGACTTTCCTCCTGAGCCACAGTAAAAACAGCAGGAGAAATTCTTGATCTCTTTGCTTTTCTTTTATTATACCTGCCAGCTGACTGCCATCCTGTATGTTAATTGTGGCATTACCCAGATGTTACAGTTAATTAAAACATAACTTTTCTTTAGTTGTACTTTGGTTGCCTTGACTAGATTCTTCTCTATAAAAATATTCCCATAGTCTTAAGTAAGGGTTTACAAATGTCTCATAGAAAGAATTATTTTCTGCATGTGGTAGAAGCAGAGGAGTTTTTTGTTTGTGTTTGCAGTGCTGGGGATTGACCCAAGGCCTTGCCTGTACTAGGCGGTTACTCCGTACCGGACTGCATTCTCTTTCCCCAGAAGAGCCTTTCTTTTTTTTTTTTTGGTTTTTCTCCAGTACCGGGAACCGAACTCACAACCTTGCGCTTGCCAGGCAGGTGCTTTGCCGCTGAGCTAAATCCCTAGCCCCCAGAAGAGCCTTTCTGAAGGCATGAAAAGACGAGTGGGGAAGTTCTGCAGAGTGAAAGGGAGAGGTTCAGGAGCAAGGAACTGTATCTTGGGTACTCTGTGGAAGAAACGTCTTGACTGGATCTTTACTGCCTTCTCAAGTATCAGTTCACTGATGATGGATTGTTTAACTACTTAATGCTTAATATTATAAACTTTGCAGAGTAGGAGTTTGCTCACTGCAGAAGGAAATGTGGGGAAAGATGTACTAATCCGAGGGCTAAGGGAATCAAGACACAGAGGCTCAAAAAACAGCAGGTTAGAGGCACAAGGAAGTGGTAGACATGTGATGGGTAGGCCATGTTTCAGGAGCTCAGTCAGAGAAAGTTGCAGGAGCAAGAGCAATGCCATCATAAATACTGAATAAAAATGTTAACAATAGTGAACATTTATGTGGCATGCATGCGAGACATTGCTTCAAGTGTCTCACATAGGTTGTCTCACTACTGCTCTGGGAGGTGGAGACACTGTTATTTTCTGTTGCACTAAGATACAGAGAATTTAAGTAACTTGCACAAGGTACCACAGCTAAATAATGGAGCTGAGATTTGACTTCAGGCAGTTGGGATCTGGAGTCCATGTGATTTGTGTTGTATTGCTTCATAAAACTAAGAATACTTTGTAAACTGTCTAATGCATTAGGATAAAGACCTCAAGATGAGCTTAATTGGATATGCGTCTAATGTTTGCAGATGGGGAAAATGTTCAGTAAAAAACCTCTTAGGCTAGTGTGATGGTACGTATTAATAATCTCAGATATCTGGGAGGATGCGGCAGGAGAATTGAAAGTTCCAGGCTACTCTGAGCAACTTGTAGTGAAACCTTGACTCAAATTACAAAATAAAAAGGGCTGGGTATTAAAAAAATAGAAAAGGGATATTGCTAGGTGGTTGAATTCCTCTGGGTTCAATCCCCACTACAACAAAATGAAACAAACTTAAAAAATAAAAAACTCTGCTTTTGTTTACCCTTTCCCTAGTTTTAAAATATTAGTAGGAACAGGTGGACTTACATTTACTAGTCTTGCATTTAGTTGAGTATAGTAATCCCCCTTGTGTGCAGGGGATATATTTCAAGAACCTTAGAGGATTCCCAAAACCCTGGGTAATACTGTACCTTATGTATCAATATTTTTTCCTATACACACAAACCTATGATAAAGTTTAATTTACAAGTTAGGCATAACAAGAGATTAACAACAATAGATAATAATGAGATAGAACAATTATGGCAGTATACTGTGTTAAAGTAATGTGAACAGGGTCACTTTCTCAAAATATCTTACACTAACCCTTTTGTGATGTCTTGAGGTAATAAGATGTCTGCATGAAGAGATCAAGTACACTAAGTGACATAGGCATTGTAGCATAGAGTTAGAACACTGTGTAGGGGTCATTTGACCACAAGCCGCGTGATACTGTAATAATTGATCTGATAATTGAGACAGCTGCAATGACTAACAGTTGGATAATGTATATAGCCTGGATACCCTGGACAAGGATGGTTCACAGTCAGCCTGGGACAAAGTGAAATTTCATTATATCTCTCTGAATAGCACTGTTTAAAAATTGTGAATTTTTTTATTTCTAAAATTTCCCATTTAATATTTTCTGACCATGGTTAACTAAAACCACAGAAAGTGAGATGTGAAAAGAGTATCTACGGTATTGAGTATTTAATCTACAATTAGCTCTAATTGAAATAAAAGGCTTTTGATTAATTAAAAATAATCTTTAGCAGGTAACCTAATCTTAAAACTTGATTTCTTCATCTGTGAAATGGGATAGTACCTATTTCATAGGCTTATAAAAATTGAGTGAGACAGCATTTATAAAGTGCCTGGCACATAATTCTGTGTTGGTGAGTGAATAAAAACCAAAGCTTGGCATTTGTGGATTGCTGCTTGTTAACTGTAGGTAGCATGTAACATACGTATGCATATACTCTAGGAAGTTATTCCAGGAGAAATGAAACAAAGTTATACTAGAAGTATGTTTTAGGAAAGGAAAGTTAGGGTGGCAACTTGATGGACAGGTGGGAAGAATAATGAGAGGTTTATATCTTGCTTGCATCTCACAGACAATCCTTGGCTTTAGATTTCTTCCTTTTTCTAACCACATAGAATAGTGTAATAGGCAGAACGGGTACTTTTTCTCAAATGCCACTCTCTTGTGTAAGACTCTTCAGTGGCTTCAGTGTGTTGGGCATGTGTTTGATACCCACATTCCTCAACAGACATTCCAAGTTCCTTTACTAAATTATTCCTTTTATCTGTTTATCTCTTGTTAGAGTTTACTTGCTTAAGTCTAGCAGGTAGACCTGTTTGTAATTATGATTTCTTGTATTTGTCTTCTGGTGTCAGCTCTTCTCCAGTTTTCCCTTACCACCCTCTTCTCTGCCTTGTTAGTAGGTATATTTGACAGTTATTTCTGAAAGGAGACCTCATTGTTCACTGCATCATGTGCTCTGTGGGTGTATTTCTTGAAGGCTTGTGTTGATAAAAAGTACTGAAAGAGAAATTTTTGTTTCTGCCCAGGGTCAATCTGTTCCACCCTTTTTTACATTTTAAATTTAGATTTGATGTTTTCATATCACAGTAGATTGATTGTAGCACAAGGCCTCCTTGCATTTAGTAGGCAGTTAGTACTGAATTTTATTATACTTTGCCACATGCTTGTATTTGAAGTCACATGAAGGGGATAGGTGTTAGCCACTTAACTGTTTCTGGTGGCTTATTGTTCAGAAGTTGAAGGAATTTCATTTATTTTCACTAGAGCAGTAGTCTTACATTAGAATTGTCTGAGGGTTTGTTAAAAGGTTGCTTGGCGACACTACTGTATTACCTGATTATGTAGATCTGGATGAGGCCAGTGATTTCCGTCCAATTGGGGCATTATACTTTTAGAACCACCACATCAAAGAAATATTCAATTGTACTGCAATCTGAAGAGCAGTTATGAAACCAAGAAATGAATGTAAAGGCATAAGAAGTCGTGTTATTACCAATATAATCATATCAGCTTTCAACATAAGGTAGTATTGAATTTTCTTTTTTTGTTTTTTAAAGATGTCTGTTCAGTAAGAGGGCTTGGGGTGTAGCTCAGTGGGAGAGTATGTGCTTAACATGTACAGGACCCTGGATTTAATCTCCAGCGACCCTCTTCTGCCACAAAAAAGGTCTGGTCTGTAGCTTTCACAAATAAAATCATGTAGTCATAACCATCTTGTAAAAAATGTTATATCTTGAATATAAGATGTAACGCTTTTAGAAATGTTTATCTCCAGTTGCAGAGTAACAAATTACAACAATGCTGGTTTTGGAAAACAGCATACTTTTTTTTTTTCAGTATTGCTGGCGATTGAACCCAAGGCTTTCACACAGAGGTACATCCCAGCCCCCCCCCCCCTTTTTTTTATTTTGAGAAAGGGTCTCAAGAAGTCCCTAAATTTCGTGGGCTGAGCTCCAACTTGGCATGCTGTCTCAGCCTTCTAGGGTCCTGGGATTATAGTTGTATGCCATCAGATAGCATCACTGCTATTTGCTTTTTCAAGGTCAACAGGAGACTTTTCCCCACCATCAAGATGGAGTCTTCTGTGACATCTTGCCGCCTTGGCCATGTAATGTGTCCTGTCAAGCCAGTGACCACCTTCAACTTTGCTATATTCTCTTGGTTGGACACAAGTTAGAAGTCCCACCCTCAAGGAAAGGAAATGAACCAGAAGGGGATTGATTATACAGTAGGGGAACCTTAGGGTGTGTCTGCCACAAATTGGAACACAGCAATGTATGTCATAAAATTTTCTGGGAATATTTATTTCAGTACATTGGATCCAGGGAGTTCTTGCTTGTATGCAAGCCAGCATAGGATAATCTGATTTAAAACAAAGTGATCAGGGCTGGGGATGTGGCTTAGTGGTAGTGCTCTTGCCTTGCATACACAGGGCCCTGGGTTCAATCCCCAGCACCACAAAAAAATTAAAGCGATCAGTTTCAGTGATGTACTCTGAGATGACCTGAGATCATTACTGGATGCAGAAAGACTTACAGTTTAGGCCTGTTTATTAACTGTTATCAGTTGCACATGAGAAACCACATGGACGTGCAGGCTTTATGTGAGCAAAATGCTGGATTTATTCTGTTTGTGTGCAGATAGGCTGAGGTTTGGAATGATTTCAGCAGCTGGCTGGAGGACAAGTTAAGTTCTTATAAGGTATGGAGATGGGATTATAATCCCAAGGAATCTGGGTGGAATGTTGGGGTCAGAGTTCCCAGGATTGTTAGTGCACGTGTGTAGATAATACTGGACTATATTGTATGTCCTGTCCTGAATTTCTTCATAACCGTCTGTTCTGTTTGCTGAGAGCAGCATGGCCCTTTAGTGGTTTGCTGTTGTTCATGGATGTGGCATGTTTGCTAAGAGGGTCTCTCTCAGGTCAAACATGACATTAACTTTGTTAATCTCTGAATTTTATGGTCTTTTAAGTAAATGGGAGGATAATTGTCTTTTATACTATCAAATGAGGGAAAAGATAAAATAATTCTTTGAAAGTATAACACGTGCAGATATAATATGTTATTGTTAGTAGGGGACAAGACAGCAATTTCCTCTTGTAAAGTTAAAAGTTGCTATAGACTATTCCTGGGGGAACAGAGCTATCTGTGTGGTAAAGGAACTGATTCTTCGCCTCATCTCAGATGCCCTGCGCACTGCTGTTTCAGTAAACATGCAGATAGTTCATACATGTACCTGTTGATTTGTACAAGCACTCGGATAAGGTTATTGAGTTTCTACTTCGTGCCAGAAGCAGAAGGGATCAAGTTGTGGAACTTTCTCAACCTTTTCTTTATATTTCTTTATATATTTCCTTGTGTCTGACATTTGTACATGAAAGGTGATTCTTTTGACTTCTTTGATACTTGTTGAGTGAATAACAGTTCTTAATAATTGGGTTCTCTTGTTTTATGTTTTGTGCTTAAGTGAAGGAAAACTTGCCCAGAGGTTGGAATGTCATTGTTGAGGTATTCTATAGGGTTTTTTTTTGGCACCGGAACTTGAACTCCGGACCTTGTGCTTTCCAGGCAGGTGTTTGTGCTGCTGAGCTATATCCTCTGCTGCTAAAGTATTCTGATAGAAGGATTGCAAGTTCTAGCCCAACTTAGGCAGCTTAGCAATTTAGTGAGACCCTATCTCAAAATTAAAACAGAAATAAAAGAGCTGGGGAAGTAGTTTAGTACAGAGGCCCTGAGTTCAATTTCCAGTATCAGAAAGGACCTCCCCAACCCCCTCAAAAAGGGAAAGAACAAAACTCTGTTCCTGGAGGGGTAGAACACATGTTGACCACAAGCCACAACAAGGGCTTCTTCCCTGTAAAGGCTTATATTTAAACATGGTTGAGTCATGAGCCATATCAGCAAGGGACTGACTTCGGCACCATACCAGCTCTGTCTGTGCCTGGGTTTCCATGAAGAGTTGACATTTTTTCTTTCTGCCCCGAGGTAGTTTTTTAGTTTTGCTTTTTCTTTTTTTGTAGTGCTGGGGGTAGAATGCAGAGCCTTGTGTGTGTCAGGCAAGAGCTGTACCACTGAACTACATCCTTAGCCTCTCCTGAGCTCTTAAGATAGGTTGATAATGAGTTCTTTCATTACATTTGGGAAGTTGATGTGAATAATATACTTCGTATGGTGATACGCTTTTTCTCAAAACAGAACTACCATGGATGATTTTGAACTTAAGGATTTTGGAAGTAATTTTTAAAAATCAGAAATGTTATTAAAAATCATTTGATAGTAAGAGTCCTGTTCTTCTTATATGGATTAGAAGAGATAACGGGGGCAAATCTGCTGATTTTGGGTGGTAGGGCATTACTTGGGACTCAGTCCATATAGAGAGGGCCAAGGGGTCTAGGCGACTATAAAGCTGTATTGAAAAACTGCAGTGTGATTTTGTTACCACAAGAAATTAATAGTATCTTGAGCAGCATGCAATGTTGAAGGAAAGAAGCTTATAGCCATATTATGCCATTGTAGCCACTTGAAACCTTCCTTTTGCCCTGGATCCACTTTTGTGTTGGATTAATAACAAATCAGATTTCTGTAGCAGTGGTTGTCAAACTAAAGGCCCCAAGCCACCTGTTTTTATGGATAAAGTTTTATTGGAACAAGGTGGTGCTTTCTTATTTGTTTATTTGGCGGGGGACTGGGAATCAAACTCTGGACCTTGCACTTGCCAGGCAGACACTGTGCTGCTGAGCTGTATCCCCAGCCCCTGTGCTTATTTATAAGTTTACGTATTTTCTGCAATTGCTTTCCTGTTTCAGTGGCAGTACTGGGTATTTGTTACCATTCCACCTCCGAAGCCTAAAGTATTTGGCCTTTTACAGAAGAAGTTTCCAGCTTCTTGTCTAGTAAGCTAGACCTAGATGATGAGGAAAATTGAAATCATGGCAAGAGGAGCAGCTAAAGGGGTATGGGAACAGATAAAGGGAAGATTTGGGTATAACAGAGAAAGCTGTCTCCAAATACTTGAAGGACTATTATTTTGAAGAAAAATTGGACTCATGCCTGCTATTTTGCTGAGCAAAATGAGAACACAGGATACGAGATACAAGGTTGGGGAAGCTTGTCAGTGTATAGGGAAACTGTTTTAACATTGGATTGGGTTCCTTTTGGAGGAAATGAGCTTTGTTTGGTTTTTGGTCACTAGAGGTGTTCTAGGCCGACTGATTGTTTCATCTGTTCGCCTAGATGAGAATCAGACATGTAATGCACTCATGTGCCCTGAAGTTTTTGACTTGGAATAATTCTCTTAAGCCTAAGCTGAGGTCCTTGAACATTTTTCCAGGGCCTTGTAAATTACTGAACCAAGCAAGTCACGCTAGGTGTTCACTGGATTAGTTACCAGGTTCAGGTGTTCGGGTGTATACCAAAGTATCTTATTAAAGCAGAATAAAAGGACATTTAACAGACATTAGCAAATACCCCAAATCTAGTTTAATACTTTTGGAAGTTTATATTTTGGATTTTTTTCTTTATGCCTGGGGAAGGTTTAAGTTACTCTTCTTCCTCTTGATTCACAAGGTCGTTTAGAGTTTCTTCGTGTATACCGAGTGATATATGATCTTAAGAAATACTCAGGTGCGTAAGGTGAGAGCACTGTATGTTGTTTGGATTTATTGTTTGCTGTTTTACAATCTCATATTAGCCTTTTCTTGCTGTATTTGATTTCATCAGCCATTATTGAGTTGACATTCAATAACTGAAATTTAGGTAGATAAACTGGCCGCCTTGTGTTTAGTTTTACATTGTTATCTGACTTTCGTATTGGTCTCTTGAAGTAGAGATATAAAGCTTCAGAATTTAAAAAGAGCTTTTCATATCAGGATACCATCCTCTAAGGACCTTGTTTGAGATGTAAATTAAAATTATGAAAAGCTGCTGAATGAGTCTTATTCAGTAAACATTTGAATTAAGAACATTATACTTTGTGTTCTATACTGGGTGTTCATGTGGTATCTTAAACCATTTTCTTCTGATTTGAACTTACTATAACTTTTGTGTTTTGCACATGGTGGACTTGAAGTGGGTGCTTTTCTAGTTTATCTGGCCTGCTGGCTGTTTCATGTGGTTTGGGGGACAGACTTTGGTGAAGTGCTTTCTCTCCTATGTTGTCATCTGCAGCCATAAGGGTTCATGTGGCCGCCAGATCCTCAGCTCTGTAGACTTAAGGTTGGCTGATCCTTTCACTTTGGCATGCCCTTGTCCTGTGGAGGCTCTGATGCGGTGATCTTTGTTGTGTGGGAAAGTTCTGTCAACTGTAGAGCAAAGGTTGAAAGCCTAGTATGAGTTGAAAAATTAGCGGGAACCGTGAGACTAAGGTAAGTGGGCTCCTGCTGAGTCTGGCTGCAGCTTTATACCTTCTCACTGGCGAGGAGGAGCAAACCACATTCTTCCTCATCTTCCCGCCACCTGCCTTGGCTCTTTCGTCCTTGTTATCTCGTAGTCGAAGGGGTTGGAGAAATGGAGGAACTTCAGCATGGGGTCTGTTGAATAAATATTTGAGTTCTTTGTTAACGGTGTTTTGGTTATTTTCTATTTATTTACTTTTTTGTTCCATCATACTTTTAAATCTTGAAATACTGAAAGTATTTCCTCTATATTTATTTATAAAACATTCAAGAAGAAGTTTGACCTTTAAATTATGATTTAAAATGTTAGCTCTCAAATTTTTATATGTATGCATTAGTATATATAGTATAAGTATAAAACATAATGCAAACTTAACCCAGACTTTTCAAACATTTGACTAGTGTAATATCGTTTAAATATCAGTTGGTTGAATTAGGTGTTATTAACCTAAATAATACTGTGAACTCCTTGACAAGTGAGAATCTCTGTTATGCTTTATATTTTTCCTCATGCCTAGTGAGGTAGGTATGCTTTCTGCATACCAGGAGAGAGGGGGAAAAGGGAGGGAGGTGGAGGGGAGAGAGAGAGAGAGGAAGGGAAGAGATAAGTAAGTCATGACGCGTGGGGTTTTACATGCCTGTGTGCATGTATCTGTTAAAATGTCCTTTGAATTTTTATCAAATAGTTCAGTAGTGAGGGCATAAGCTCCATTACCGTACAACCCTAACCTGTTCTTGTCTCCTTTGCTGACTTATAGAATCTGCTTTCTTCCTGTAAATGGGTTTGTATTACCTTGATGCTCAAAACACATGTGGTAATAATAGCTATATTATATTTACTAAGGGCCAGGTAGTGTTGTAAGTGCTTCACATATATTACTAACTTACCTAATCCTTGTGACAGTCCTTTGTGGTAAGGGCTATCATACTCACTTTACAGGTGAGTAAACTAAGAAAAGAGATAAATTCCTCAAGGCAACTTAGGTAGTAAGTATACCAGTAATGTTATCAAAGGGGGAAAACTCATTCCTGTAAGGTGAGAGGGTTAAGGGAGATTGAGAAGGTCTGTGGTCAGTGTTTGACTGTAGACAGTGTATATTTTATTGATCCTGCATAATAACTGAGACTATATAAGCAATATAATTTTAAAAAACTGAAACACTATGATAATTATAAAAGTTGATTGAGAGGGGGTGAGTCATTGATTATCCTGGTAAGGTGGACTTTGGATGAATATATATGAATGAAACAACCACTGTGTGATTAACTCTGACTTGGGGTTGACCTTTGGATTACCCCTGTGACTGACCCTTTTTTTCTCCCCTCTGGTATTGGAGATTGAAGCCAGGGCCTTCACACTGAGCTACATCCGCAGCCCTTTTTCCATTTCGTAAAATTTTGAGACAAGTTTTCCCTAAGTTGCCCAGGTGGGATTGAATTTGCAGTCCTCTTGCCTCAACTTGCTAGAGTGCTGGGATTGCAGCTGTGCACCACCTTGCTGGGCTGACCCTTTCCTCTTGCCATCAGAGTAACACCTGAGTGTGCTTTATAGTTTTTGCCCTACTTATATTGCTCTTCTAGTTTTGTTATTTAGATGAGAACATCATATAAATAGGTGTATTCTGCAGGTTATCTTTGTACTGTTATTTTATTTTGAAAAATATTGTCCTTTTGGCTAGTATGCAAGGGTTAACGGAGTATTTCATTTCTTAACAGTACAGTGCTGTGGACAACAATCCTCTCTCTCTGTATGTCATGCATCCATTTTGGAACACTATAGTGAAGGTAAGATAATTAATTAATAGGCACATACTTTTTGTTTAGTTCAGTTTTAAGTATTTCAACCTATTTTATAGTGTTAGGGATGCAGCTTTAAGTTTAGTAAGATACCTGGATATCTTTCACTTTCTCTGTTTTTTGGGGGAGGAAGGTTCTGAGACAGAGTATCATGATGTAGTCCAATCTGGCCTTGAACTCACTATGTAGCGCATGCTACCCTCCTGGAGATCCTCCTGCTTCAGCCTCTCTAGAGCTGGGATTATAGGCATTCACCATGCCTGGCCTAATATACTACACTTTCTATTTTCCTTTCCCTTAGTCACATATCTTGCTTTAGCTTTTGTTGAAATCTAAATGTATATAATGCAATGTATCATTTTTGTAAAATGCCTTTTAAAATTTTCTAAAATGAATCTAATTTTGATTATAAAAATTTGTGGGCAGCTGGGTGTAGGGGTACATACTTGTAATCCCAGTATTCTGAAGGCTGAGACAGGAGGATCACTGTGAGTTCTAGGCCAGCCTTGGCTACATAGTGAATTCAAGGCCAGCCTGCCCTTCATAGTGACAAAAAAAAGAAAGAAAGAAAAAGGTTTGTGGGTTATAAGAAATGCTTCTTTTGGGAGGAGGGCTGGGTCTCTCGGTATTTCAGGCTTGCCTAGAGCTTACTATATAGCCCAGGCTGGCCTTGAACTTGTGGTAATCCTCCTGCCTCAGACTCCAGAATGGTGAGATTACAGGTGTGCACCATCATGCCCAGCAAAATGCTTATTTCTGCTAATTGGAGATTATGGTTTACTTTTTAATATGTGTAACTCCTGCATATGATCTTTTACATTAATAGCTTATATTATGACTTGAAATTTTATGTTGTATGTATCAAAGATACCTTTTAATTCTTTTATAATTATTTTGAAAAATAGGCATTCCCTACTTGGCTGGCTCCAAATCTGATAACCTTTTCTGGCTTTCTGCTGGTTGTATTCAATTTTCTACTTATGGCATACTTTGATCCTGACTTTTATGCTTCAGGTAAGAATATTACCTTAATATAAAGTTTAAAATATCTGAGTAGAGAAAAATGATGTATAATTGGTTATTTTCTCATTCTATTATGGTGCTTGTGTTTCTGAAAAGTTTTGGGCAGTATAATGTTATTTAAGATGTCATAATTATATATAAAAACTGTGTTGTGTTTTTACAGTGTTATGTATGTTTCCATTAAGCTCTTGAAATATATACCATTTTGCCTATTGAATTTAGATATGCTGTCTAAAAAGCAATGAAGTTTTGGCAAATAAAGAATAATTAGATTTATGTGAAGATGGAGATTTAGGATAGGAAAACTACCTAAAAATGAGTACAACTTGGGCCTGACATACCTATTATCCAGGAATATCCTTTCTTCTTTTCTAGTCCTGGAAGAAAAATCCCCTTTCTTCTGAAGGGGATGTGGTCTATTCTTCCCTCTATTCATTCCTTACTCGCCTCTAATGACTCTGTTTCCTCTGAAAGTGGTTCTTAGACCTAAATGTTTTAAACATTTTCACTAGTGCACATTTGCAGTACATAATGATCACATTCCTCGTGGCAAGTTGGTACATGCGCACAACACATCTTAATTCTTTCATTCCCCACCTCCCCAAATGTTTTTGATGTTGGCCTGGACCCTTATTGGAGAAGAGAGGACGGAAACACTTGGGTGCTCATGTCCAGTGTTTCCCCACGCCCTGCAGATCCTTTCCCACACCTGGTCCTCTGCTGTGCCATGCCCAGCTCTTTTCCCAGCCACGGGAGAGTCCGGAGTGTTTGGAGGATGCGGGAAGTGGTGGGAGACAGGGTTTATTGTTATTGCTCAGCCAGTTCATTGAGTGGAAAGGAGTAGAAAGGTGGAGACCAATTAGTAGCTTTTGCCTTCAAGTTGGAGATTTGTTTTCTGATAAGAATATTTATAAATGAGCCAGGTGTCATAGCGCGTATCTGTAGTCCCAGCACTTTGGGAGGCTGAAGCAGGGGAATTAAAAGTTCAAGGCTAGCTTGGGTTACATAATGAGTTTAAGGCTGCCCTGGACTACACAGTGAGACCCTGTCTCAAAAGAACAACAAAATCGAAACTTACAAATGATGTAGTGCAGAGTCTTAGTGTAATTATTATTATTATTTTTTATTTATTTATTTTTTTCCGGTACCAGGAATTGAACTTACAACCTTGCGCTTGCCAGGCAGGTGCTGTGCCGCTGAGCTAAATCCCCAGCCCCAAGTCTTAGTGTTTTAATTCATCTGTTTTATGGGTTTATCAGGCTTTTGTGGACTGACCTGGAAGAATCAACAGCCGTTGGTGGCATTGTTTTGTAGGAAAACTTGGGAGTTTCATTCACTTAGCACGTTTGATGTTACAGAAATTCTAAATATTGAAACTGCAGATGCTCAATTTTGTCAACTGAAACTTTTAGCTAGAACTTTGGAACATAGAGCAGAGTGGTCACTGAAGTCTTACGTACCAGTCAGGAGCATGAGAAGATCCTACAGTACTGTAAGAATAATCAGTAAGGTTAAATTTCATTAAGCATGATTTTGGTATTGTGAGGCTTTTTGTTAGTCTAGATTTTTAATTTTATATTTTAATCCTCAAGAAATGCTAAAATATTTTTGTGATTAAAATACTTTCTGAGTACTGTAAATAAAATTATTACCTCATTAGTTAAAGAAATAAGAATATGTAAAATTATGTATATTTCCTCAAATCATAGAATTTGAAGGACTCATAAGCCTTCAAGTCCCGGTATGCTTGTAAAATGCAAGACAGAAGAAGTTAAATGATACATTCAGGGTCACGCTACTGACTGATTACAGAGGCAGGCCTAGAACCTAGACTTCTGGATTCTCAGTTGTTTTATCAGAGGGAAAAATACCCAGGCATTTCTGGATCAGGCATCAGATGATTCCTGTGCCCAAATTATCTAGTTGAGGAAATTCATCTGTACTCATAGTGAGAAAGTATAGTGTGAAGGCTATCTATGTATCGCTGACTTTCCTGTTGCTGAGATGAAGTTCCTGACATCCACAATTTTGGGTCGTTTCAGTGGATTCAGTCCATGGTTGGCTGGTTTTAGGACAGAAGCAGTGTGGTAGAAGAGCCTGGCAGAAATTTGCTCACGTCTTGGCAGTTAGGAAGCAGAGAGAAGGGAGGAACCAGGACACTATACCCTTCCAAGTCACACCCACAGTGACCCCACCTTTCTGACCAGGCTCTACCTCCAAATGTGGGACTTTTGGGGACCATTTTAGATGTAAACCATAAGAGTATGTGTCTATAGTATAACCTCAAACAATAAGAACTAGATTACATGCAGTCATTTTTATAAATTTTTAAAATGTATTATTTTTTGTTGTGAGCTGATAAGTTATTTTCAAGTAAAGAGGAACACTTAGTTTTGAATTACAGTACAAACTTGATACAAATACTTGATGTAAACGAGAGGTTGAGGAGTTACATCTTTGGTTGGGCAGTTTTTGATAAATTTTAGTCTTTATTTAGTTCTGCATTCAGCATACATTGTAAAGTATGTGAATCTCTAACGAAAGAAACACTTCTCTTTGGCAGGAAGTGGTATGGTAAGAACTATTACAGGAAGACTGTATTCAAACCTTAGTTGCTTTTCTTTGCAGCTCCAGGTCACAGGCATGTGCCCGACTGGGTTTGGATTGTTGTGGGCATCCTCAACTTTACAGCCTATACGCTAGGTAAGGAAGTGGTAAATATTAATATTATTTTTACATTTTTCCCCCTTTTTACTAGTGTATTTTACAATACATAGTAAATACTTCCATCTTGGGAAATCAGTGTATATACATATCACATCTTAGTCCTTTTTGCTTCCCCTTCCCTTTCAGTCCCTCCTGTCTTCCTCTGTCTCTACATGCCCTTCTGATCTCCATAGTGTCTTTTCCTATCATCCTTTTCATACTTTAGATTTCCCATATAAGAGAAACCATGCAATATCTAACCTTCTATATCAGATTTCTTTTACTTAGCATTATGATCTCAAGGTGCATCCATTTTCCTACAAATAACTCATTTATCCTTCTTTATGGCTGAGTAATACTTCACTGTGTATGTATACCACGATTTCTTTATTCATTTTCTTTAAATGTTGATGAACGTATAGGCTGCTACCAAGATTTAGCTGTTATGAATTGTGCTATAAACATAGGCATGCATGTGTAATACCATGTCTTTAACTCCTCAGGAAAACCCAGAACAAACTGGGTCAAATAGAATTTTTATTTGTTTGTATTTATTTCTTTATGATACTCCATAGTGATTTATACTAGTTTATATTCCTGTTAATAATGTAGAAGGATTCCTTTTTCCTCACAACCTCATAAAGCGTGCTTTGGTTATTGCATTCTTGATGGTGGCTATTCTTTCTGGTGTTAGACTCTCAGTGTTGTTTTGACTTACATTTCTCTAATGGTCAAAGATGCTGAATTTTTTTTTTTTTTTAATGTACTTATTGGCCATATGTACTTCTTTTTTGAGAAGTATCCACTCATTTCAATTGCTTGTTTTTTGATTGCGATGTTTTTTGGGGGGGCTAATTTTTGTATTTCTTTATATATTTTAGATATTGGTCCTCTGACTGAGGAATAGTTGGCAAAGATATTTTTCCCATTCTGTAGGTTGTCTCTTAACTCTGTTGGTTATATCCTCTGCTCTGTGCAGAAGCTTTTAAATTTGATAGCTTTTGAATTTTTCCATTTGTTGATTCTTGGTGTTATTTCTTGTACATTTGGGGTTCTGTTCAGAAAGTCCTTGCTATAGGTGTACTATGTCTTTAAGAGTTTTACCTATGTTATCTTCCAGCCGATTAAGTGTTTCTGTTTTACTATCTAGGTCTTTGATCCAGGTTGATTTTATTTTAATATAAGGTGAGAGAGAATGAGTCTACATTCGTTCTTCTGCATATGGATAGCCAGTTTTCCTAGCACCATTTGCAAAAAAGGTGCTCTTTCCTCCAGCCTATGTTTTTGATTCCTTTGTGGAAAATCAGATGACCAAATGTGCCTGGGGTTGTTTCTGCATCTTCAGTTCTGTTCCATTGCCTCGCAGGTGTATTTTTGTCCCTGCACATGCTGTTTTATCACTGTAGTTTTGCAATATAACTTGAAGTATAACTTGAACTGGGATTGTGAAGCCTCCTGTTCCTCAGTATTTAATTTTTCTTTTGAAGCTGTGGTGAATGGTATTGTTTTCGTAATTTCTTTCTCCCTGGGTTCATTGTTGATACACAGGAACACTATTAATTTTTTGTGTATCGATTTTGTATCCAGCTATTTTGCTGAATTTGTTTATTCTAAGGAGTCTTTATGTAGAGTTTTTTGAGTCTTCTATGTAAAGGATTATGTCATCTGCAGATGAGGAGAGTTTGAGTTCTTCCTTTCCTCTAAAATCCCTTTTGTTTCTTTTCTTGCCTGATTGCTCTGACTGGTGTTTCAAGTACCATATCAAACAGGAGTGGTGATAGTAGATGCCCTTGTCATCTTCCTGAAAATACCAATTTTAATCAGTGGGTGGTTAATCAGCAAATGCAGCCACCCACTAAATTAATATTTTCTCATATGCTTCATTCTTTTTTAACTAGAGTTTATTAATATTCTGTTCAGATTGGTAAATATGATTTTTAATATATGAAAAATATTATCATTCATTACTTGGGATAAATAGAAGTTGGCAAACTACCAATTATTTGTAGGCCAGATCTATCCTACTGTCTATTTTTGTAAAAGAAAATTTACTGGAACACAGCTACTATACATTCATTCCTTTGTACATTGTCTATGGTTTCTTTCCTGCAATAAAGACAAAGTTGAGTAGTTTGCAAGAGATCCACAAAGGGTGTGGATGACAAAGCCTAAAATGCTTATTATCTGGACCTTAACACAAAAGATTTGCCAGCCTCAAGTAAAACATTTTTGCCTAAGTTTGGGAAGCAGTATTGGTGTAGCAGAAAGGTAAGGGAGATGCTGTAATAGAACACAGTGGGAAAACAAGGAGGTGCTTGGTTCTGACTTGGCAGAGGGTTTTCAGTGCGGTCATCTGTGTGGCTTGTCCTGCGGTCCTCTCTTCTCTTCTCCTGTGTTTTTTCTCTATAGTGTGTATGTATGTACATATGTATGTATTTATTTAGATTATTTTGAAACAGGGTCTTGCTGTATATTCCAGGCTGGCCTTGAACTCACTGGGTAGCCCAGGTTGGCCTCAAACTTGTGGCAATCCTCCTGCCTCGGTGCTGGGATTATACATGTGCCACTACACTTGGCTCTCCATACCTTTTAAAACCATCTGTTTACTTACCTGCTTGTCAGTCATCTGTCCTAACTAACATGTTAGAGTGAAGAACACCCTTGAGGGTGGTTATTGCTTTGTTCACTGCTTATCCCCAGTGTCAAGAGCAGTGCCTGAAACATAGCAGACTCTTGAGTGGGTAGTTTTTAAGTGCAGGTAAAATAGGAGATGCTGACTTGAAGTTGCTTAGATCTCATCAAGTAAAAAAGACTCGTTCTCATAAACCAGTATAACAATACGGCAAATGCTGATGTGGAACTTGCACCGTAGGAGTTTGGAGAAGGGAGAGAATTAGGGGAAGCTGCAGTTAAAAGTTACATATTTAAGTAAAGGCTTTTGTGTATCTGACAGTAAAAATCAACAAATTTGTACATGCTGCTGATAGACTTAGTTGCTAAAGACTGCTGCAAGGAAAAAAGAGGGTGGTCTGTGAGTTCTGACTTCTGACAACATTTCACAAGAGCCTTTTAATGTACCTTACAATCTACCTGTTGTTTCAAGTCCACAACTTTTGGCAAAAATCCTGACCTGATGTGAACTATTTGTTGCAAAACCTGTCTTGAACTAACATGAAGCAGTTTATGATTTTTATTCTACAAAGTGTGACTATGCATGCATTTTGCTACAGAAATATTAAATCCTAGGTCTAAGTCCTGGGAGGGTCGTAGGAGATATCTTTCATAATATATATAGAATGTAACCCGAGTTATCTTTCTAAGAAAAAAAAATTTTTTGAGACATACCTGGACACTAGACTTGTGAAGCTGGGATGGGCTCACTGAGAAAACTTATAAAACCTCATTAATATGTATTTCATGATTTTAATATGATATAGCTATAGAGGAGCTGCACTGAAAATAAGAAATTATTAAATCAGTGAATAATGCAAAAGACTTTGAGAGGATATTTCAGCTACCTAAGGACAGAAAATTTCCCAATGCTATATAACAGATTTGCAGGGCTTGAGCAGGTGTTTCAGGATTTATCCTTTCATGTATTCCCTCAACGGTATTCATACAGGCTATCTTTGCCATAGACTGACCCAGGCACTGAGGATAACACCGTGGTAAGCAGGGTAAACACAGCTATTGTAGGTGTCCCCCTTGCTCCCCACTGGGGTTGGAACCCAGGACCTTGAGCATAGTAGGTGCTCTACCACTGATCTATGCCCTCAGCCTCTTTTCTTCCTTTTTAATTAGTTTTTGTTCTAAGTCTTTCTGTAGTAGGCTTCTGTGTTTCTTCCCCTAAATTAAGATATTCTACTGTGCTTTTTCTGTGGCTTTCTCTTTTCCTCATTCTGGTAGATTCTGATACTTAATATTCTTACTCTCATGATTACCATGTTTATATCTAGCCCTCATTGATCTTCTGTGTTGCTAGTAAGTACCTTGGATTGAGTTGCTTGACATGACTATGTGAGTAACCCATCAGGCCTTCAGTCACACTACCTAAAATGATAGTCTTTCCTTTCATCTCTCTTGCAGCTGCTTCTGACTTCTTTCTATGAACACTACTGCTCTCTTAGTTATGTAGTCTACAACCTTTAGAGATTGTCTTCTCTTTAGAGCTTTCATCTCTTTTGCAGCATTCTCTCATTTTTATTAGCTTAATGTTTTACCTGTCCCCAGCTTTTCATTCCTACTGCGTTCCATCTCCATTTTGGCCTACTAATTATTTCTAGTCTGTCATTCACAATGATGTCATGTGCATTTTTTTAAAGCATGGCTTTCACTCTTGTCAGTCCCATATTCATGCAGCTTTTAGTAGCTTTTTATGCTCCCTAACACTTAACTGGCTCACATCTCTTCTCTAGCCTTTTTATATTGCTGCCTTCATCTGTCTTCTAGTCAAACTCCTTGTGTTTTTTGAATGTGCGTTATACTTTTCCATCTCAGTGTTTATTACTGATGGCACTCCCTCCTCTTGAAATGGCACACTTCTTTATCTCTTACCTGCTGAAATCCAGCTCATTCTTTATGGCCTCTCTCAAATTTCATCTTGTCTTAAAAGCCATTCTAGGTTATCTTAGCCTGAAGGAACCCTCTGTGTTACATGAAATTTTTCATGATTCATGACAAAGCTGTCCCTTTCTCAATTATAAACACTCTGAGGGAACAAACTTAGTTTATTCCAAGATTCTTGTATTTGTACAGCACCAATAATAGTGTATTGCACACGTTCAATAAATTTAGATTTTATATTTGCTAAGCACCTACTATGTACATTTTTTGAAAGTACTTGAAAATACGGAAGCAGTAGATTTGTGAAGAAATGACTGATTTCACACAGGATGAAATAGGCATTGTGGCTGAAGCACTTTTTGGTCCTAGAGCAAGGAGTGATTAGATAAGTTGGAATGAGAAGTTATTAAATGTTTAAGAATTTGTGGTTAGTAGAATGACCTAGTTGGGTTGTTTAGAAGAACTGGAAGAATTCAGAATCCAGCTAGATATATCTAAAAATGACATCATTCAGTGTGCTATAACATTTTGATTTTTAGATTATATTTTTAAAAGCTGTACATTTCATTTCTGAAATTTTTGAATTGTAGGAATTCAGGATACGGTTTTTATAGTGTTGGCTTGTCACTACACTTAAGAGTTCTGTGATATACTAATTTGTTTTTTCCACCATACTGATATAGATGTTGACCCTTTTTTGTGATGTGTTTTTGTTGCAGATGGCGTGGATGGAAAGCAAGCCCGGAGGACCAATTCTAGCACCCCATTAGGGGAGCTTTTTGACCATGGCCTGGATAGCTGGTCATGTGTTTACTTTGTTGTAACTGTGTATTCCATCTTTGGACGAGGATCAACTGGTGTCAGTGTTTTTGTTCTTTATCTCCTGCTATGGGTAGTTTTGTTTTCTTTCATCCTGTCTCACTGGGAAAAGTATAACACAGGGATTCTTTTCCTGCCATGGGGATATGACCTTAGCCAAGTGGTAAGTATGTGTTCTGTGTTAAATTTTCAACACTGCCATGATATTTTTGGATAGTTTTTGTCATTTCTTCTGTATTGCCCCTTTGCCATTTTGGTTATAACTGACATGTGCTTTAAAAAAAATTAAATTTAAAAAATTTTTACTTTTTCTTGGAAAGTTTCAAATATATAAAAAATAAGAAAATATTCTGATGAACTCTAGTGTATCCCTTACTTACCTTAGGCAGTTTGCATCATGCGGCTAGTCTGGTTTCATATCCATTCCCCCTCACCCCTTTCCAGTTCTTTTAAAGGAAGTGTGATAAATATTTTACTGCGTATCTCTGAGTGACAAGGGCTTCTCTTAAAAACATGATCACAGCTGGGCGTGGAGATACACCCCTATAATCCCAGCACTTGGGAGGCTGACACAGGAGGATTGCTGTGAGTTTGAAGCCAGCCTGGGCTATATAAGCAAGTTCAAGGCTAACTTGTACTACATAGTAAGACCCTGTCTCAACAAAACAAAACAAAAACCCCCAGAAAATACAATCACAATGCCATTATTACACCGAAATTTAACAATTTCTTAATGTTATTAAAAATTCATTCATTTGAACTGTGAATTTTTGTTTTAAAAAAGATATTCATATATAACTACATTGTTGGTTTTTGTCTCCATTGCCAAATTTCAATGGGTAGAAAGCTTTCTTTTACTTTAGTAGGCTTACTGCTAACCTTCCTTGCCATTGAATCCCAGCTTCGGTGTTGTGTTTTGCCCATTTGTACCTAAACCCTCAGTAGCTGGAGTGTGCTTATTGAAGGAGGTGGTTGGGTGGGCAAATCGGATCATCTTCTGATCTAACCAGTGTATGGAACGCCTTTGAAATGCTCTAGATGATAACCGGTAGAAGTTGATAGAAGTTAGTCACTCTATGGCATTGTTGACAAAAAAAGGGCAAGACTTGCCATATACCAAATTTTAGGAATATTTGTTGGCATTTACGAAAACTGTTTGACTAGACTTAATGTTGTATAAAGCTCTGTTGGCTCCCTGGTCTCTTCAGCTGTTAATGCGTCTGTGTGCTTTTGTCTGTGTTTTCCTTCCAGACTATTTCTTTTGTCTACATAGTGACTGCGGTTGTAGGAGTTGAGGCCTGGTATGAACCTTTCCTGTTTAATTTCTTATATAGAGACCTATTCACTGCAATGATTATTGGTAAGAAGCTCCATGTCAAAGCCTGTTTTAACCATCACTTTGTTATCAAAAGCCCGTGTTTGACTATAACAAGTAACAGCACTCCTGTCCCTGCCTTCCAGCAAGCAGAATAATCCCACAACTATGTAATATTTCAACCTAAATATTAAAGAAAGCAAAGTTTCTTTGTTTTGATTATTTGTGTAGCACCAAGCTTTTTCTAATCAGAAGGAAATGCCAGAATAGGTCACACATGCCTTTGAAAGTAATCGTTCAACTTAACCTAGACTACATTGGCATACCCATATTTAGGTGGGCAGTTGATGTAGATTTCATACTTATTTTAACACTGAAAAGTATTAGTGAGGTACGAGTGTTGTAAAATAGAACAGTTGAAATGTAGGGGTTAGTCTTGCCACTTCAAAAATTAAACCTCTTTTCCTCTCAGATAACCCTCACCTTCCACTGAGTGCTAAACGTTTTTTATAGGGTGATACTTCCTTTTGATTTTAGCTAAGTGATATCTGTAGGGTAATTGAGTGTAGGACAGTGTCAGAGGTATGAAAAGAGGTAAAGAAAAAGAGGAATGTAGTTTACTGTTTTGGGGGTACCAGGAGTGACACACACTGTAAGGACTTTGTAGGAGTAAAAAGCATACATGCAGACTATTGCTATGTTACTTACCTTAAAAAGAGCCCTGTCTCTTTCTATCTGTGAACTGTGGTAATGGAATGGAATTAGGTAAGGCTTAGAAACTGCTAAAAACTGTCTGTAGTAGGCATAGACAATGCCTATATTTTGGAAGTCTGAAAGTCTATATTCTGGCTTTCAGAGCAGTGGTTTGGGCCTTTTTCTGTGACTCAGGACTATGTATTTTAGAAACTACCCTGTAATATACTCTGGAAAAGTTCATTTTTTGGTATCTGTATAAACTGTTACTTCTTTACCTTGAAAAAGGTTACTTTTTTCTGCTACCATGTAGTGAATCTTGATTTTTTTTTTTTTTTTTTTTGTGTTAGAGTA
>NW_004955469.1:8396569-8429130 GCF_000276665.1 Chinchilla lanigera
TTGCCGCTGAGCTAAATCCCCAGCCCCTGAATCTTGATTTTTAATAGCTTGTTCTGTGATAGGTTTGCTACATTTTACATTCATTTGTTAACGATAAAATGTAAATGCTGGGGTGCTGCTCAGTGGTAGAGTGCTTATGTGAGGCCCTAGGTTTGATCCCCAACACCTTGTGAAAGAAAGGGACAGTAGCCAGAGAAAATATTTATACAGACTTAGGAATCTGTTTTTGTTTTCTTTTTTTTTTGTATCGGCAATCAAACTCGGGACCTGTGCTTTCCAGGCAAGTGCTTGTGCCACTGGACTATATCCCTTACCCTGTTTTGTTTTTCTGAAAAAAACTTTTTTTCTTTTGTTCTAGTAGGCATTTAACTTGTTTGAATTCAGACTGAGAACTCTGTCCCCTCACAGTATATAACAGCTGATGTTCCTATGTAATTGTTTTCAGCTGTCCCCACCCCTGCCCCACTTTCTGGTACAAGAGATAGAATGCAGGCCCATCCTTGTGCTAGGGAGGTGCTCTACCACTGAGCTACATCTCCAGCCCTTTTTATTTTTTATGTTGAGACATAGTCTCCCTTTTTATTTTTTATGTTGAGACATAGTCTTGCTGAGTTTTCCAGGCTGGCCTCAAACTTAGATCCTCCTGGCTTGGCCTCTTGAGTAGCTGGGATTACTAGCATGCCCTGCTGTGCCTGGCCAGCTGATGTTTCTTTAGGCTGGTTTCTTGGGGGATTATTTCTTGTGTTTCTGTTAGTTTAGCCATCAGCCAAAGATTCAGGCAGAGTTGATCCTGAGATTTTGGTGTTCTCCTCTCTGTGATTTTCTTACTTCTGGGGTTTCTCCATCCTGAATCTTTAGTTGGTCTGCCAGCAGCTGTGTTCTGTCCTCTGATATTTCAACACAGCAAAGGTTCTCCCTCTTCAGCCCAAGATCGAGTGTGGATCAGAAGCACACTTGGTGAAATGAAGGGCACAGCAGGCTGGAGGATTAGCTCTGTTATGGAGCACTTGCCTACCATATGTGTGCCCCTGGGTTTCATTACCAACCAGAGTGGAGGGGTTCAGCAGGCTCATAGGTCTCACTAAGAGTGCCTCTGTCTTTCAAAGGATAGCATCTCCTCTAACTTCTACCCTGTTTTCATTATGTTCCTGAGGTCTCCTGTTTGCGTGCTTAGTTTAGCAGCCAGCTAGGGATTGGGGCAAAGTTTATACTCAAATTGTTATCAGTCCTTTTGCCTTTCTCTTTAAAATGACCCCTACCCCCATTTGCAATACCCCTGCTGTGTTAAATTCTAATCATCTGTCTCCAAAAGCTGGTGAGGAGAGCTGAGGTTTTCCACCATTGGGATGGGTGAGTTCGGGGGTATAGATAGGCAAGCCTCAAAAGGAGTTGTTCCCTAGTGATCCAAGTAGAAATCCTTCTCAGGTTTCTGCCTTCTTTTGGCTGTTGTCCAGTACCTTCAAGTAGTCTTTTTGAATATCTTTGTCTAGTTTTTAGTAATTATTTGTGAGAATTGCCTTGCTTCTTCATGTCACCATTAAGACATTCTTCTCCCTTAAGAGTATTTAAAAGCAAGTTTCAGACATCATTTCATTTCATCCATAAATACCTCTTGAATCTCTGAATAATAGGTTTTTGTTTTTGTGGTGCTTGGAATTTAACCTAGGGCCTCACCCATGATAGGCAGGCACTGTACCACTGAGCTACAATCCTAGACCTGAATTTCTTCCTTTAAAAACATAATTGCAGTACTGTTATCATACTGTTAATGGCTTTTGGAGTGCCGGAGTCTCCTGGTGGTGGTTTCTAGGTTCTTTCTTTTTTTGTTGTTGTTGTCTGGAACCGGGAGTCGAACTCATGACCTTGAGCTTGCCCGGCAGGTGCTGTGCCACTGAGCTAAATCCCAGCCCCGTTTCTAGGTTCTTTCTATCTTGAGCAAAGAATGAGAAGCAAAACAAGCAAAAATGGTAGCAAAGTTTCACATTGATTTGAGGTAGAAAAAATTAAAAGTGAAGGGTAAGGGAGAAACTGGCTCTCCAGAGCAAGTTTGGGGCAAGTGAAAATAAAAAATAAATAGAAAAAATAAAAGTATACCCTAGAGAATATCGGGTGGGCCCTCATGAGGAAAGCCACTTTAGTGAGCTTTCTTTGGCATCTGTCACCTTTTGTATTCATTCTGCACATCGTGGGTTTTTGCAAAAAGTCCACATCCTGAGGCTTTTAGAACTATTCTGCACATATGTCCTGGCATTTTTTTTTTTTCTTTCTTTCTTTTTTTTTTTTTTCCTCCGGTACCGGGAACCACACTCACGACCTTGCGCTTGCCAGGCAGGCGCTTTGCCACTGAGTTAAATCCCCAGCCCCTTGTCCTGGCATTTTGTATTGAACAGGTCATGCTTATTCCTGCAGCCACTTTGCCATGCCCTGTCTTCCTGCCCTAATGCCAAAGGAACTAATAAGAATTATATTATCAAGTATGTAGACAGTGTGCAGATTTCTGTAATTCTCCCATATGTCCTTTCTGATTGGTTTATTTTTTAGGCACCAGATAGGATCTATACATTGCATTTGATTGTTTAAATTCTTTTTGGTGTACATACATTTTCCTTTTTTTGTATTGTAATTTGTTTGTTGAAGAAACTAGGTTGTTGGCCCTGTGGAATTATTATTTTCTGCATTTTTCTGGTTGAATTCTTGTTATTTTATTTAACATATTTTCTGCCCCTCACTTTTCCTGTAAAATAGTAATTAAACCTATGGGCTTGACTGATAAGGTTTCATTGGAGGTGTGGTATGGGAACAGTATTTATTAGGTAGTGGTGCTTTCAATTGCATCCCAGTAGGCACACAGTATTAGCTATCTCTCTCTGTGATGTTAGTAGTAGTCAGAGGGTTCAGGTATGATGTATGTGTTACACAGTTAGCATCTGTTCTTCACCTACCAGTAGTGGTATTCACAGTCATTGATGATCATTGCTTAGTAATCCATTCAGCGGATAGCTAGAGGACGACAGTGTGTTGGTTAGCTTTATGATAAATTTCCAAATAAAATTTGATACAACAGAATTTTTGCTTATCCTAATCTTACATTTGTGTGTCCTTTTAAACTATAACAAAAATCTTGGTATTCAGTAACACACAGCAATTAGTCATTTGCTTAATTCTTTGAAGCACTCATAACAATCTCAGAATATAGCACCAAATCAGCAAAAATATGATTACTGAAAATAGTGTAAGGTTTTGGCTTCCTGAGTTTTATTTGACCTTATAGTTATCCCACTGGAGATATCTAGTCAGGTTACTGAAATTCTGAGATTACCCTCAACTTGTGGATATGTGGATAATTTTTATTTCTTTTTATTAATACATGTTTGTGGTATATAATGATTACATGTATCATGTGGAGTTCATAATGTACCTAATGCATCTTAATTCTTTCTTTATCCCTGTCCTTCTCATCCCTCCCTGCTTTTTCTAACTGCCCCTTCCCAGTTAGAATTTTTGGCTTAGAAGTTTTTTTTAAGTAACTGTGTGAAATATGAGTAATGTCAAATTTATGAAAGAGTGTATTCAAAGAAGTGTGTTACAACTTCTATCACTACTCTTCCTTTTTTTCCATAGGTAACCATGCTTTCTTGTAATTGTATGGCTTTTCATTATTTCTTTATTATAAATAAATGAATATCGTCAACCTTTTTCATGATAATGATGGTATTCTATGCATACTTTACTCTTTGATGTCTTTTTTCCCCACTACTAGTGTATCAGAATGGTCATTTCATAGTGGTGTATAAGGATCTTCCTCATTCCCTCTTACACCTGCCGGCTGTGTGATTGTGTGGGCGGGTGTACCACCGTGTACCACAGTTTGTCTAACCAGCCCTCTATTCGGAGGCATTTGGATTCTTCCCAGTCTCTGCTGTTGTACAAATTGCTACAGTGAATAGTCTTGCACAAACATCTTTCCATATTTTTGCCAGAGTATTGTGGAAGAGATTTCTAGAAGTAGAATTGCTAGTTAAGGATAAATGTATGCAATATTGCTAAACATTCCCAGAATCCTTCCTTGGGATTGTATGACTCTGAATTTCCACCAGCCATGTGCAAAACTGCTTGTTTATTTAGTTTCATCAACATAGTGCACACTGTCCAACTTTTGTGTTGACGGTTTTAATTGAAGTTTCTGTTTAATAAATAAGCTAGAAATGTGAGGAACCAAAATATTTTTATGACTACATTATCTTCAGATTGTAACTCATTTCTCTTGGATCCTTTAGAAAATTACTTCTGGTATTTCTTTAGCTATTTTTTTTATATGGTGAAGTTTGGGCCTTTAATTAATGGCAATTTGAAAAACAAGCATATATATTGCCATTCACGTATATGTGTATATATATATATGTATCCTATAACTATTATAGTCTTAAATGTTGACTTTAATAGATAAGTATTTCTAAAATAAAAAAAAATTAAAATAGGTAAATATTCAAATTAACAAATACTCCTTACAGAAAGTACATGAAATACTATTTAGAGAAGAAATAGAAGATACAGTCCTTTTCTTTGGGAAAAAATATAGAGCCCAGGCTTTTCATGTGCTTATTGTGCTTAAAACTGTTTGAGCCCAGCTACTGTAGAGGCAGGAGGATTACAAGTTCAGGGCTAGCCTGGGCAACCTAGTAAGATGCTTTCTAAAATAAAAAGGAGTTGTAGCTCACTGGTAAAGTGCTTGTGTAGCATGTGTGAGGCCCTAGATTTCATCCCCGGGACCTCAAAAAAATAACCAAACAAAAATATTTTAAGACATTTTAAACTAAAATTAATCTTGGTAGCAAATTGTGTGCTGGTTTGTCTCGGCCTGCTTCTGACAGCTCAGAGTCTCAAGCAGTATGGGTTAATTCATTTAGCCTTGGCTCCCCTTCAGTGTTGCTCAGCTTGACATGGAATAAATTGCTAAAATTCCTGAGGACATTAAGCATATCATTGTCTTCTTTCTAAGATAACCTAATTGGACAAACTATTTTAGTTGGACTTGGAAGTAACAGGAGTACTTCATCTTTTGAGAAAAGATTTCTGCTGAGTTCTAGTCTTTTTTTTTTTTTTTAAAAAAAACTGTTTTTAGCCAAGTGTTTTAGGAGTTGTTTTAAAGGGATTTTTTTACCTTTGATCTTTAAGATTATATAGCTATATTGACCTTCAAACCAATACAGTCACCAGGAAGGAGTATGGAATAGACAGATGAGGCCTTGACTGAAGCGTACAAATGAAAGGTTCAGAAAGTTGTGAGATGTCTTGGTTTACAGCTTGAAAGAGAGAAAAATCAGGAATTAACATCTCTGTAGACCATAGAATTAGAGATTTTTCAGTACTGGTGACTGAACCCAAGCTTTTGCACTGAACTACATCCCCAGCTCCTCCTTGCCTTTTTTAAAATAAGTTTTGAGAGAAAGTCTCACTAAATAAGTTGCCCAGGCTGGGCTTGGACTTTGATCTTCTTGCCTCAGCCGCTGGGATTACAGGTGTGTGTCACCATGCTCAGCTAGATTTTTTAAGATGTAAGGAACACTTGGAGGTCAAATTTCCAATAAAGGACATA
The DNA here is from genome assembly GCF_000276665.1 of Chinchilla lanigera. Taxonomy (NCBI): domain Eukaryota; kingdom Metazoa; phylum Chordata; class Mammalia; order Rodentia; family Chinchillidae; genus Chinchilla; species Chinchilla lanigera. The sequence continues at coordinate 8,402,166 of NW_004955469.1, forward strand.
AAACAATGGTCAGATGGCTAGCAGATGCGTTGGGAGATGGAGTTATAATGGCAGAGGAGGGAAAGAGCTGCAGATAGCAAATAACCACAGTATCTTATGTAGAAGTCAGAAACGAAAAAGGATATTGATTTTGATCTTAGGGAAGCGTGGTAAATTTCAGAAATGTAATTTCTTCAGGTTATGGGGCAGAGCAAAAGAGTGAAAGTTAAGATATTAAAACAGATAAATGGAGTAAGACAGTAGAGAGGGCGGCAGAATCAATAATAGAGTTTCTTGGAAAGACCATGCGTGTAAGTGGGATAGAGAGGGGAGAAATTGAAAATCCATGGGGACGTTAAAAGTAAGTCTAAATAGGAAGCACAGGCTGCATCACTCCCTCTAGTAGCTTACACTTATTTGATTTATTGTATAGTAGGTAGTATTCCAGGTGTCTTCACATGTAGTAATTTACTCAGTTCTCATAATTCTATGGGGATGATACTACTAGTTTCTTTATTTTGTAAATGAGGAAACTGAAACTCTGAAAGGTTGATTTGCCTGAAATCACATAACCAGTATATGGTGCAAACAAAATTTAGAGCCAGACTGTCTCCTTGAGCCTGAGCTCTGACGATCATACTGTATTGCCACACTTTCAGTTGTGATACTGTTTAGAAGTGTGTTTGGTTTGAATACAGAAATAAAGGTGAACCTGAAAATTATAGGGTCTAAAAATGTTGAGTGTTTTGTGTGGATTCAGTTTTTATAATGTAATCACTTGACTGCTTCATGGTAATTTAAATATTCTTTCCTTTAGGTTGTGCAGTATGTGTGACTCTCCCAATGAGTTTCTTAAATTTTTACAGGTAAGTACTTTATTTTTTTAATTGGGCAAGAAATATGAACATCTTTAGCAATTGTTATTTAGCTGAATTTAAGGATCTATTTTCCTTTGATGTCTAGACATTTTAAAAAGGTCTTAAAGCCAGTATTTTGTATCTAGAATGAGTTTAGGATAATTGAGAGTATCTGTGATGGCTAATGTAGTCAATTCAAACACACCTGAAGCAGCTGGTCCTTTTGTTATAGTTTTGGGCTCACCGATTCTAATTGGTCAATTTTATAAGTGAATGTACCTCCAAGGAGGCAGTATTTTCCTACTGAGCACTGATGTTTCCGTTTTGTTCTGTAAATTGATTATATGTAGTTGACAGGATCATAAAGTTTCTGAAAGTGTGTAGGTTAGGACCAAAGTGCCTTTGCTGACTCTTGTGAAATAGCAGTTGCGCAGCAGTTCCTGTCTTTGGGGGAGCAGGGCTTTGGAGGTGGGGAGAGACTGTTTCATATCTCTGACCTATGCGTGTCTCCACTTTGTTCCCTTGCACTGTGTTTGTTTTCTGTGTCCTGAGTAGATTTTGCTATTTCCTTGTTTAATAATTTGGCTGTTTTCTCTGCTATTGTTTCTTCTGGTTGAAAAACTTTTCTTGTACTTCCCACTTTATCTTTGAGCTCAGATCTGTCTCAAAGAATCTTAGCCCATGGCAGCCAGGCTCTGTGAGTCTGTCATATTTATTGCAGCTGCGAGTCATTCATAGAGGCCATAAAGTTTAAAGCTCTGAAAGCTTTAGAAATTGAGTCATTTTTTCCTTATCTTACAATTGTGAGGTTTTGATTAGGCAACATATTAGGACTCTTTTTCAGATGAACAACTTTGTTTTTCCCCCTGAGAAACTGCAGACATTAGATTTATTTGATGAAGACTTTAAAGCAGTACTCTTAAATATGCTAAATCGTGGAAACAATGTATGAACCAAATGTGAAATCATTAAAGAGATCATAAAAGAGAACCAAATCAAATGGAAATATGAATAAACTTGAAAACATCATGCTAAGTACAGTCAGCCAGGCCAAAAGGACAAATGGTGTGTGATTCCACCTATGTGAAGTACCTAGAGTAGAGAAATTCATAGAGATAGGAAGCAGAATGGAGATTGTCATTGGTTTAGGATAGTGACAAATGGGGAGTATTATTTAATAAGTACAAATCATGTTCTCTTGGCTTTTTTTCTGTCACTCCTTAGCCACAGACTTAGATATCTTCTTTGCTCTACTTGTTTATTTAATAAAATGTACCAGTTACAATTTTTAACTACAGTTCATGGTTCAGTGGTGAACCATGAATACATTCACAGTGTTGTATAGCCATTACCACTATTTCCAAAACTTTTCTAGCACTTAAAACAGGAAACAGGATTGCTTCTTGTGTACTTACAGACACCAAGATGTGGTATTGGCAGTCTCACTACAGTCTTTTGTGTGAGTTACACTTACTCTAAATTCTGTACCAATTTTTTTTTTTAATCCAAGTAGAAGTATGAGGTACTACTCTGCTGGGTTTTGTTGTTGTTTGTGAAAAGGGTCTCACTGTGTAGTTTAGGCTGGCTTTAAACTTACTTTGTAGCCCTGGCTGGCCTGGAACCCATGACAGTCCTCTTGCTTCAGCCTCCTGGGTGCTGGGATTACAGGTGTATGCCACCACACCTGGCTTGTTTTGTTTGTTAAAGAAAAGGTTTATTTTGGCTCCCAGTTTGCAGGTTTCAAGGCATGAGTGGTTGACCCCATTGCCTTTGGGCTTAGGGCACAGGGAGCATGACGTAGAGCGCAGCAGCTCATTGCATGACTGGGTTGCAAAAAGGAGAAAGAGGAAGGGGTTGGGGTCCCATCTCCTCTTCAGGGGAGGAGATTCCCGGTAACTAGAAGACTTTGCCGTAAGCACCACCTCTGAAAGGGTCCACTAACTCCAAGTTGTTCCACAGGCTGGAGAATGAACTTTCAATACGTGAAATTAAGGACTTTTCACCCTGTTGATATTTCATCTTTATTTTATTTCTCCTGCTAGGATATTTCATAGGATAAAAACATAGTTGTATTCTTATTTATTTATTTGCCCTTTTTTAGTTTTTGAGACAAAGTCTCATTAAGTCACTAAGTTACCCAGGCTGAGTTTGAATTTGTGGTCTTGCCTCAGCCTCCCAAAGTGCTTGGATTACAGATGTATGTTACCGTGCATTCCTTATCTTTATACAACAGTTGATAATTTGGCTTAAAGAGGAAAAAATAGGTAGGTGTAAGGAATTTTCAATTCTCACCTTGGTTCTGACTTGTTAGCAAGTTATGTAATTTAGAACCTCTCCTCCTCACTTGCCTTACCTGTAAAATGGGGTTAATATCATTGGTTCTGCTGGGCATGGTGGCACACTCGTGTAATCCCAGTACTCAGGAGGTTGAGACAGGAGGATTGCTGTGAGTTTCAGGCCATCTTGGGCTACATAGTGACACACTGCCTCAAAATCAAACAAAAATATTATTGGTTCTGTCTATGCCATAGGATTATTGTGAGTATAAACAAATGTAATTTGGAAATGACAGACTACAAGTATTACATGTAATAATGTTCTTTGTATTACTTGGTTCTTTTTTTCAGAAGCTATAAAAATAACACCTTGAAACACAGTTCAGTCTATGAAGTTATGGTTCCCGTCTTTTCTCCATGTTTGCTCTTCATTTTGTCTACAGCCTGGATCCTCTGGTCACCTTCAGATATTTTAGAGATACATCCTAGAGTATTCTACTTTATGGTTGGAACAGCCTTTGCCAACATCACAGTAAGACTTTTTTTCTTTAAAAAAAAAATCATCTATATTAGGAATATATGACAGTTTGATAACTTGAGAACTCTTATAGTACTAGAATAAGGAGATTTTAAAGATTTCTAGATCATAAATTTGAAAGAAAATTTTAAAACCTCAAAGACAACATGCTGAGAATTATTTTTATTAACTTTTATTTTTGCAGTGGTAGGAATTGAACCCAGGTCCTCTAACATGCAAAAAGTACTCTCCAACTGAGCTACACTCCCAGCACCATGAGAATTACTTCATTTTGCCCTTTGAAACCAGACTGCTGTTAAGAAACCGTGGCATACTTAAATAGGCCTGGTGGCCTGATGAAGAAGTCGTGGGACAGTTTAGATTGCCTTTAGAGTAAACATTGTTCACAGTATGGTTGGAATGACTGTAGACCTTATGGTTTCCTTAGGGAGCTCTGGTTGTGGTGCTGGGATTGAACCCAGGGCCTCAGGCATGCCTGTCACTGCTGAAATTGGCCAGAATAGCCTCCAACTTGTAATCTTCCTGCCATAGCCTCCCAAATAGTGGGGATAACAGGCGTGTGCTACCATGTCCAGTTTGAAAGGGATATTAGAGAGAAAGAAACACACAGCAGCTAATTTGGGGATTAATAATATGGAATAGAAACTTTGTAATAAATAGAACTTCTTTCGTTTGTCTGTTTTTGAGACAGGGTCTTCCTAAGCAGTCCAGGCTGGCCTTGGTCCTCCTGCTTGGTTGCTGGGATTGCACGTGTGTGCCACCACACCCGGCTCATATATATTTTTAAGAAATTAATTTCTATGCTGTTGCCAGCCGAGAGAGCACAGGAAAGAGAGATTAGGAGTTGAGAAAGGACCCGGTCATCCTGAGAGTCAGGAAGCCTGTGCTCTTTATTAGGTCAGGTTCTTCAAGGTTTTTGACTTGTAACTTAGTCACTGAGTTTGTTTTCATTCTTTAACACAGTTTATATTCTAATTCCTACTGATTTTATACATTTAAAAGGTAGAAAACTGGACTGGGGAATGTGGCTCAGTGGTAGAATACTTGCCTAGGGTATGTGACTCCCTAGATTTCAGTCCGAGTACTTCAAAAAGAAATGCGTATAGATCTGAAAGCACCAATGCGTGGTATAAAAATTATCTCTGAAAGAGTAAAAGTGTATCTGAATAAAGTATAGAAAATAAAAGGAGTCGGAGAGAGTTTAAAGTGTTAATTATGGGCATATTGCTATACTAGCAGTAGCATCCTCTTCATTGCTGTGAAGAAATTTAGTTGTGTGAAAATACAGGAGGTTATTTTGAATTTTTCTCATGTATTGTAGAATCTTAAAATTGGGAGAAAGTTCTTTTATCTAAACTGTCGTTACCCAGTGGAAGAATGCCTTCTATCGAATCCTCACTAAATTATTTTCTAGTCTCTTCAGACACATTCAGAGGGCAGGGAGGTGGGGTCCCTGGTCCAGTTGAGAACCACTGAACTCAGGTAATGTAACGTGTTGGCTCAAGGTCTTGAATACTTTCTAAATGTTGGAGTGACTTGTTTTGGCAGTGCTTTACTGATTAAATGTTTTTCTTTTCTTTTTTAAACCCAGTGTCAGTTGATTGTTTGTCAGATGAGCAGCACAAGGTGCCCAGCTTTGAACTGGTTGCTGGTTCCTCTCTTCTTGGTTGTCATGGCAGTGAACTTAGGAGTAGCCACTTACCTTGAGAGTATTCTACTGTATACGCTAACAGCTGCCTTCACCCTGGCCCATATCCACTATGGGGTGTGCGTGGTGAGTAAGCTCGAACAAAACTGGCTCCATTTGTTTCTAACAAGTGGAAAGGAGGTAATAGATTACAAAAGAAAATTATTTAATTATAATACCTGTAAGGATTTGGGGATTGTTTTTCTAATGATTATAACAACAAATGATGCTAAAGGTAGATAATTATTTTGAGGAGTTAGTGCTTATTTTAAGTGGGTTTTTAAGTTATTTTCTTGTTAATTAAAATTGTAAACAGTTTTTAATTATGTGGGACTGGATAATCCTATTTGTTATCTAATTCTTCTCTTTAGGAATCGGGATATTTTTATTGCCCATTAACTTAATTTATAAAGAAATTGGTTTTATATCACTTCCTTTCTTCCCTGCCCAATTCTTTGAGCAAGGCAGTTAGGGAGGTTAGAATTTCAGTTTAAAGGAAGACTTTTATATTATTTGAGATTTTCCTTCTATCTCAGCAGAAACTGCAATTTTTGATCAGAAGGTGAAACTTGCTAGGCCACACAAAGCATTCACTTGAACTAAGCATCAAATGGCATCTTCTAACTGGCACATAACTAAGCTCTTGCCTACCCACTAGAGATGCTTTACCAATCCATCTTCTCCACATTCGCAGATCTACTTCTAGATTATTTCAGTAGCATTGGGAGCGATTGCTTAGAATTATTTCAACAAGCTGAATATTGAATCTAACTTATAATTCTATTAATTAATATTATGTCAGGTTTTCAGTAGATTAGGATATGAATTTTTTTGTCCTGGCAGACGCTGGAAAAATTAGATTTTAGAGTTAGGCAGATCCACAGTCAAATTCTAACTCTCAAAGTAGTTCTAGTATTCCCATTGAACTAGTTGTCTAGCTCTTTAGCTGTTCTAATCCGGCAGACCTCTTCATTATTTTGGGTGATTTTTGCTGTGTCAATAAATTGTTGTTTCTAGAGAGTGAATTCTTTATGCTTTAAAAAATAATAAGGTACATACTTGTCACTGTGTTGTGTTCTGGTTTTCCATAGGTTAAGCAGCTGAGTAGCCATTTTCAAATTTACCCCTTCTCATTGAGGAAACCAAACTCAGATTGACTAGGAATGGAAGAAAAGAATATTGGCCTGTAATCTTCAGAAAGAAGTACTGTAAATAGATGCTTGTAAATATTTCATCCATCACCATTGAACTAATCTGATCTGCGTGACAGACATGGGATCTCAGTTTATGTGGTACTTGGACAGTAGAAATGAAACATGGCTTGAACTTCTGGAATTCTGGAGCTTCTAACTCCCAGCTTATTTAATTTTATTGTTTTTATAAAACCATGTGACATTTTGGTTAAGTGTAATGTACATGAGACCAGCAAAGTGTTCCTGGTGATTTTAGCCTCATGAGTCCATAATGTTTTGGCTTCCAGAGCTAAACATGCTTTGTTTCCATTTTTAAAACCCCCAAATTGGTTTAGAAACACTAATAACATTCAGAAAAATTATAATTTGTTTTCATATTTGGTATTTTATTACAGGTCTTTAGCTGTGGTAATTATCAACAGCCCAAGTCTAATATGAGATAAAGACAAGTCATTTTACAGCTGGAGACGCCAATGATTACAGAGCAATATACAATTGCCAAATCTCAGTTTCTCTTTTCCTGTGCAAAGGCCTTTGTCCTCACCCGGTAGGAGAGACTGTCTACTATTCTGGGTCTTTTAATTATGGAACAGATCTTGATAAATGGTTTAGTTTTCTTTTAAAGAAAAACTTCTTTTCAGTAACAGATAGGTTTTAATTGTGACTCATCCTTTGCCATGGCTCACAGTTCGGTATGGCATTTTGCCCCCTCCACTGTGGGTCGTTGGGATTTGGTGCCTGTGAACCATGATTGTAGGAGTGTCTGTAACAGTTCTGGTCTTATGATAATTACTTGTGAGGCATGCAGGTGAAGCACATTATAAGAGGAAATTTAGTTTGGAGTTAGGAATCTCATGAATTTCACTATGACCAAAATTAGTTTTCTGACTCCGTGTGTCTGTCTGGCCTTCCTTGCTTTCTCTCACTCTCCTTTTGGGGGAATGAGGAGCTGTGTTTTTTATTTCATACAGGATAAAGCAGAGAGACGTGCTCATCTCCATCTTGTCTGCGTTTCCACTTGAAGAAAACTTAGTACCTGCCTTACTGAGTACCCACTCCTTAATATGGCGTAGAGTAATTCTTGAGGTTTACAGAAAACACAGTCCCTTTAACTTTATTGTGGTTATTTGATAAATCACATCTTTTTATAAATATGGGTATTTTCTTCTCTCTTGATTTTGTCTTCATTTAGTTTGGTGGTGGTGAAATTTACTTGCTGATTTTATTTTTCCAGTGAATGAACTTTGTGCTTGAATGAAGAGTGTATCTTAAACCCTTTTTTTTTTGGACAGGTTGCACTTGGATAAAATAGGCACCACTGTGTTGATATGTAATTAAATTCTTAACCATTATTTATCTATGAATATGACCATTGTTAAATATTATAGTGTATTCCTTTGTTGAATTTCAGTCTGCTGCTTTGTAAAAAATAACTTTCATTGATATTTCATTTTTTTAAAACATTTTAAAATTCTAATCATTGTCATCCAGGTTATTAGAAATGAACCAAGGAACCAGGTCATGGTTCCATACTCATTTTGAGAAATTATTTGTAAAGACTTGATTGTATTTGATGATTCTCAGAGACAAAAATGAACACTGAAAATAGATGATAAATTGATGCAGAAAAGTGTGGATAGTCTTCCATGTTTGTTAAGAACTTGCCATCGCAGAAGTCAAAGAACAAACCAATTAACAGAAGTAACTATTTTGTGTGTACCTTGTTCTGTCATCTATAAAATTAACCTAGATCAATTAATTTGGCTTAGGGAAAAATTTTGTTTTTAAGGTTTCCTCAGTGTATTACTGACCTTCTACACAAGAATGAGATAAAACCTGATAAGTATTTGTAAAATGACAGGTATGGACCGCTGACTTCCTTCACATTGTACAGTGTAGTAAAAAAAAATACACTTTAATTCTGGCATTAGGATCATGTCCTGTAATTTTGGGGCTCTTTTACTTTGAAATTGTTTCTTTTTGTTGCATCAAGTGTATCTGAAAGTTGTTCTATGCCTATACTTTGTGACATATTTCCCTATGGTAGTGGAGAATTATGCCATAGTCAGTTTTATTGGCACTGTTAGATGAAAGAAAAGAGGCTGTCACGAAGGGAAAGTGAAACCAAGCAATTAACTGAGGAAGCTGTGGATTCTCACACTGCTGCCACTTTCCTAATTGTCTGCCACCCAACTGTGCATCTTGAGTGCCCCACTTGTACACTTACACAGCAGCCTACGCGGACTCAGTCACCAGTAGCATGTGCATTTCTGTCATGCCAGTTACTACATTCTTTGCAAAGTACAGAAGCTCTTCTGAGCTTATGCATGATTTTTTGGGTTTTGTTTTGTTTTTTGAAATGGGGTCTCACTGTGTAGTGCAGGCTGACCATGAGCTCACTGTGTAGCCCAGACTGGCCTCAAACCTATGGCAATCCTCCTGCCTCAGCCTCCTGAGTGCTGGGATTATAGGTGTGCACCACCACACCCAGTCTGTGCACGGTATTTTGGGTGTGTTCGCACCAGGCCTTCTCCCTGGTGCCCCCTGAGCTGTCTTGTAGGCAGCAGTGCCATAGTTGGGACCATACATGCATGTATTCTGTGCTTGCAGAGTTGAGTGCCTTAGCCAGGCTAGAGGTTTGCATTGCTGCTGACCAAAGTTACATAGACCTTTAAGAAGTTTCTTTTCAGGCTATGTTACAGAAAAGGCGTCTTTAGGCTTGTCAAAAGAATAATTCCCCTGTGTTTGAGAGGGATGTGAGATAGAAAATGTAAAAATGTCTGGACAGGGTATTGCTATTGCTGCCTTTTGTGGTCTTCTATAACATTCATGATCCAGCTGCAGTGCACAGTTTGAAATTGCCACAACCTAAAGTGTCTTTCTTCCACAAATACTAAGAAATGTAGTTTAAAGGGTTTAGTTTTAAGGATAATGGAGTGAATTATACTTTTAAAAACTAAATGTTCTTCCTTGGCATTTAACATTACAATTGAAATGTTTTTCATTCTAATTTTCAAGAAGAAAGTTAAATGCTGATTGTGATCTAGGATGTTACAGTACTACTACCAGTATGTCATTCATTCATTCATAGAGGTATTGGGAAGAGGAGTGTACATCTAGAGCTACTCAATTCTAAATAGATACCAAAAGAGTATTAATTATGACCTGGAGCCTGCGCCTTTAGGGACTATACACAGGATCCTTGTAAAGGAAAAAAGGGACCATCTTACTGCCCTGTGAATTTGAAAGTTCTGAATGTGTTTAGTTCTCAAAAAACTAATTTATTTGGTAATCAACCAAAATCATTTGAAATGTACCTTGCTTTCCAAAACTGACTTTGACTAATCTATACAGAATAAAAAGATAATCTGAAGGTATTTATACCAAAAACTATCTTCCCACTTACAGTTTTAGAGGCCGATTCGTAATTGTTCATCGTTCACCTGCGTTTGTTCTCAACTAGACACCACCTAGAATAGGCAGACCACTCGGGTTTTGCTTTGTTACTTGTGAGGTCTTGCCACTTTCAGATATCCTTGATTGCCTTAGAGCCCATGACTAGTTAAGGAATAGGAACAAAGTAAACCTGATGGGCTGAGACTTTTGTTTGTTTATGTGTTTTTTGAGACAAGATCTCACTGTGTAGTTCAGGCTGGCCTTCAGTTCACTATGTAACTGGCCTTTCAGTAGTCCTCCTGCCTCAGCCTCCAAGTGCTGGGATTACAGGGCATGTGCTACCATGCCTACCCAACACTTGACTTTGGGTCCTCAAGTAAGCCAAAAGCAGACAGAGAAATCTGATTGTGTTGATGGCTGTATTCAGAGTGGCCTTCTCTTGACCTTAATTTAAACTTGATCCAACGCTCTATAGGAAATTTGTGAAATCAGAATTTTCTTTGTTCCATGAGGTGTCTGTGTAAGGCTGTGTACCCTTTCTTGAACACCCTATGGGTGAATAACATTACTAAGTTAGCTGCCAGTACTGCAACCTTCCAGGAAGAATTTTAACTACTATGCAGCATTTGAAGCACTTTGACGTGTACATTTAAAATGACAGTCTTAACAGTACAATGGTGTTAATCACTGTGAAACTTGAAAGTGTGATGTTCTGGGCATTTTAGGAAGCTTGCATAAATTTCTGAATTTCCTTCATTAATTATGTAACCCATGTGATTTGTTTATTTTAGTTTTCATCTTTGACAGTGGTACAAGTAATTGGCATAATGGTAGGCAATTCTGAGTACAGTATACGGTAAATCATGCTTGTCTCACTTCCAGAGAAAGTGGTGATGTGTTTGCTTCTTCCTGGATTTGTGGGCTGATTCATTTCCAGTGTTTATATGGTGCAAAATAAATGTAACTTTATTTTTTAAACTGCATGCTAATAATATGCTTTTCTCTTTAATAAACAAATGTGAGAGATAGTAATCTAGCTGGTTTTTGTTCTTAAGCAGGGATCTACTCTTTATACAGAAAGGTTTTAAATGAGTTCATGTTTAGCATAGCAAAGAAGTTTTGCCATTGAAATCCCTCTCACAGGTAGCCTGCACAAGGGGATTGTACTGCATTTGGTCTGGAAGACCCAGTTCCCAGGATTGGAAAGTGTCACTTGAACTGTCTTTAGGGTGCTTGAACAAGGTTTCGTCTCTAGGAAAATGCACTTGTACACAACAGAAGGATTGTTCTGGTCTCCCACAGAGCAGTCACCTTGTCTTCCTCTTCAGAGAATCATTCTTAGAAAGCTGGGCTCAGCGAGAGTAGTGCTGTTTTTAAAGCATGCAAATAGAATGGTGGCAATAGAGAACCTAAATGCTACGCTGAAATGGAAGACAGTGCCTGCTTTGGCAGCACGCGCACTCAGATTGAAGGCAGAGAAGATGTGGAAGGCATGAGGAGTGGCTAAAGTGCTGTGGGTGCCTTCTGTCTCTTTGGCTAGAGTCCTCTCGAGCAGTTTCTAAGGGTGACAGTTAACATTAGAACTGATTTGGGGTTTTCATCCAGTTATCCACAGTTCACCATGAATTCTAGATTGTGACTTTGTTAATGAACACTTAATATCCAGAGACTATCCAGAGAATAAGCACTTGACCTGTAACATGCTCAGATAATACTTTATTTTACTACTAGGTTATACAAATCTGATTTAATTTTGCAAGATCTGTGAACACTGCCTTATAAATCTGTTATCATTTTGTATCACACTTTGTAATAACTACTAATTGAGACTTCTTGCACTACTGACATTTTCTTAAGGTTATTTTGTTTAAACAGCTTAATCTCATCAGACTAACCATTTAGGAGACAAAGACCAGCTATGTGTAATGATTTGCTCATTTCAAAATAGCCTGAAAAAGCAGAATTTATTGTTGAGCCCCAGGTTGCAATTTTTGAAAGAAACATGACATTCCCTCTGGGGAAGGAGAAAGTAATGATTAATTACCAAGGTGAAACTCCCAGCTGCCTGTCTTCTCCATTTCCCTTCCCCTCTAACATAGTAGATTAAACATGTGGCTACTTGTAGAAGAGGAAATTAATACTTTCTGAGTAAAAGTGACCAAGACTTTACTGCACTGTGACTAAGACTTTGTAGCAGGAATCATGGCCAAATCAGTTATTGAGGTTTTTAACTTGGCCCTGGTTAAAAGAGCCGGCTTTTTATTCTGAAACGAGAGAGCAATTCCATTCCTTCTCAGGTACCTAGAGACAGCTCTGCTGGAGCAGCTGGTATGTGCTGGCTGCAGAGTCTGTATTAGAAAGATGAAGGGGAATGTAAGATTTCTTCCCTTTCAGGTAGTTTAATTGAACATATTAGTAACTGGTCTAAGATTTGCTGTGTCTGTAGTAAATAATCTAGTATTTATTTTACCTGGTTATGAGTGCTGTGTATATATATATATATCTAACATGTACACATGTTCTCTGCATATGTATGTATGATACCATGTCTGTAAAGAGTCTGGTCTGGATTATCAGCCAAATGGAAAGCTCTTCTTAGACTGTTTACTGGTGTGGACTTAGTGTGCGTGTGGCCCATAACTTCTGACCTAGAGCCACAGCCTTCCTTCCTTCCGGGTCATCTCAGTCTTTGAGAAAGCCCTTTAAACAGGTCGCTTTCCACTTCCTTTTAAACCCGGAATCCTGTAAGCCAAAAGACAGCTTCCAAAAAACGATGTCTGCTTCCACCAGGGCCGAGGTCTGTGGACCTGCACGATTGTGGGCGAAGTTCTGGCCAGAGGGCAGCTCTGCGGGACTCATAATGCCCATGGGCTCACGGAGGGAGGACTCCCACTCATGTAGAAACAGAGCTTTGCAGCTTGCTTAAATTACTTTGCTGGAATGTGAAGTCCCAGATAACTTGATGTACAATAATAGAGCACGACAGGCATTTCAATGTTACTTCTACTTCTGCATTATCGGTGTGACTGTTCCCTGCTGCTAGCCCAGATATCAAGACCTGACTGTTTCTTATCACTGGATTCTGGAATCTTGACCTTTCAACTGGATTTATGTTTATTTCTGCTGCTGTGAACCCCAAAAATAATGCCGTAGGTTTTAGTCTAAAGTTGTTTAATTCTTTTATTGATAAATATTTATTGTAATAAAAGTAAATGAGTAAATAATTTTTAAATCCTTTTAATTGTTTTCAGGCTGTCTTTGTTTTTCTTTGGTAGATGCCAAAGGGGAAGTATAATATCTAGCCTCCTGTCTTGGAAGCATTGGTTACTCTAAAGCAAAAGAGTAAAAAGTTGTTCCTTTATTTTCATCTTGTTTTTTGGTTTTGAAAGATTAGCCTGCTTCCTCTTGGGTGTTCTATGGTTTGTGACTTATTTCAGAAAACAGTATGAGGCAGTTGGCATTAGTAACTATTTGTAAGGCTAAGACAGGAGGATTGCCATGAGTTTGAGGTCAGCCTGGGCTACATAAGCGAGTTCAAGGCCAACCTGAACTGCATAGTGAGACCTTGTCTCAAAAAACCCCCCAAAAAACAACTCTGTAGTATGCAACTCTTGACTCTCAGAACTGGGAGTATATATATATGTTCACCAAAAAATATGAACATTTAAACTTAAAAATTTATTACAGCAAAAGTAATTTTGCCATTAATCCCCCTCAGAATACCCGGAATACTCTTAAGTACTCCTCTTTGCTTTGAACACAGTTATTCCAATATTGTTGGCAAAGCGAAGTTTTTATTTTTTTTATTTTTTATTTTTATTTTAAAAATAAAAGGAGGAAAACATTAACAGACAGACAACATTTTACAACATAGCAAAAGGGCAGTACAGACAATACGGAGTTACAAACAAAGTGGTAGGGAATTAACAATGGTGGTTGTATTACATATTGATATCTTCAAAGTGGCTTCTCATGAAAACAGATACAGAAATGCAATACTGATCAACCAAAGACTCATTGACAGTTTCTTTCAGCATAGAAATAGAAGACAAAAGAATAACCATGTTAACTATCCTGTATATGCATACATACAAAATTTCTCCTTCTTTCCCTTCTCTTTTCCCACATCCCAATTGCCCTTTACTCTTGAGCGGTTTCCTATCATTTCACAGCAAAGCAAAGTTTTTAAAATTTAAACATTCGCCATATTTTTCATCGTGTGTGTATTATAGTAACTGGGTCACACTTTAAAATCAGTTTGTAAGGTGGTGGTGGTTTATTCCTTACAAGCATTTTGCCATAGAATATTAACATACGGCGTTAATTTTCCAGACAATTCTCCAGACTTTGCACAGAAACTATTGACTCACACCCAGCATACTTAAAATGTTATATATTCATAGTATGTGAAATTAGAATATATAAAGCCTAGAGGAGATAGAGGCTGGACACATCAAGTAGGAGGTCAAAACTGGGTAACTGGGTGGATGCAATATACTGAACATCCATACTTCCCAAGAGGCCGTAGGCTCTGTGGACTTGTTGTTCAGTACGCTTCACGAGGGAAAGGGATCAGCAGTGTCCGTACTGTAGCTCAGTGCTTCACATACAGTAGGCGTTCGATTGTATTTAATAAATATTATCAGGAAGTAAGTGATGAACCACAACATGGTCCAGCTCTTTGATCTTCTAGTCTTGTGGTGAGAATCCAGCCTCAGCCCACCACTAGGCCTCGTGGGGGGTCAGGGCGGGCCGCCTATCCTAACTGCTGGGGATCCTAACTGCCCCAGGCTGGAAGGCGAAGTTCTGAGCAGCGCTGGGCGGGGCCTGCCTGTCTGGTGACTGCGTTTCCCTGGCAACGGCTTGTAGCTGGCAACCGCGCAGTGGTCTGAAGGGAGCTGCGCACAGAGCGAAAGGTTCCTGCCATGAATCCCTCACCGTCCTCAGGGGTGCTGGAGCATAATGCGGACGAAGATTTATCCACCCCGATTCACGCGCCCTCCATACATTCTGACGACCCGCAGGAGCGGATCCAGGCCCGGCGCCTCCGCATCGCGGCGCGCGTGGAAGCGAGGAGGCGGTGAGCGGTCTGGCTGGGTCGGACTGGGTGGGGTGGATGTCCCCTGAGTGTGAGCAGGATGTGCTCTTTGATGAGCTATGCAACATTTCTCCAGGGAAGTTCAAGTAGAGCATGAGATTAAAAACGATCAGCACTCTTGTAAAGTCAAAACTGAAAACAACCCATTGGGCAAGAGAGCCTGTTGCCCACACCCAGTGAGCAATACCACGGCGGAGTCAAGAGATCCATGACCGTTCCTGGTACCGGAGAAAAACCAAAAAAAAAAAAGAGATCCATGACCTGCCCCGCGCTCTTCCTTTCCTCCCTCCCACCCAACATTCCTTCTTACCATTTGTTTAGTGGACATCACTGTCATTTCTGCTGGTCTCAGTGACTTATCTGGTTGAGGGACAGAAACCCTGATTCCTAAAGAGCCTGAGACCCAGATCATACCCTCTGGGGCTGATTGGCTGGGTCACAGTAACCACAGCTGAGGGAGGACCCAGAGGCACCTGAATTCCTGATGTGCTCCTTGAACAATGGCACGTGTACCTTCTGCTGGGCTGGATCAGTTGTTCTGCCAAAATGGTTTCTTTTCTTGCCTGCTGGTCATTGGGCACATGGAGCCTGAAGTGCTCCGGTAGAAGGCTTCACTTTTAGTTTAGCTGGATATTTGCTGTGTGCCTTGACAAGCATACACTCTCTTTGTGGGGAGGACTTCTGGCTGCAGGCACTGTAAAGACAGAAAACATAGTCCACCAGTGGCAGTTCAGAAGGATGGTTAAGTAGGCCTGTCCTCTGCAGCGATTGCCAGACTTGGATGTTTTTCTCCTGGGACAGAGGCATATAGAAATCTCTGGTGCAGTGCACCTTTTCCTTCTGGAGGGTGGCACTCCATTTTCGTGGTTGCCTCCAAAGTGGGGCCATTCCAGCCTCATCGGGCTGCCTGGCCCAGAATGGTAGGATATGTGGTGTGACCAGTGCACGTGAACTGAGTCACTTGGCCCAGTGGTCTGTCGTGTAGGATTCCACGCCTGAGGATCAAGCAAACCTCAAGCCTGGCCAATGCTGGCCAGTGCTCTGTGGGCTTGGTCCTGGCCAGTGCTCCATGGGCCACTTTTCCTTTGCAAAAAGCACGTGACTGGGTATATCACTTGAAGCTCTGCCCACTAGGAGGACTTCTCCATTGCCTTCCAAAGTCATGCTTGAGTGTGGCTGTGATGCAACTGCTGTCTGTTTTCAGTCTGAACCTTAAACCAAGCCAAGTGATCTATAGACTGTACCTAGGCTATTTCTTCCCTCAGCGGGTCATTTGGGGCCCCTGCTGAGCCACAGGACATTGGTGCAACCATGGAGGCTGATGGGGGTGTGAGCCACCTCTGTATTCAGCTGACTTGTGCCCTGTGCTCCTGCTCTGCTCAATCTTGTATCTACCATTTCCATCCTACAGTGAATGCTACTGGACCTCCCAGACCTCCCGCCTTGTTAGATCTGATACACCGAACTTGTGACTGATAGTTCTGGGTACTCGCTCACCTGGTACCCCTTGTTCAGTTCTTCACTCTCAACTGGGGTTCAGGAACTTGCCAGGAGAGGTTTTTAATATGGTGGAGAACTCTCTGCTGCACACAGCCTGGTTTTTCTCTAGAATTCCAGGTCCTGTGCCAGATTCTGCCCCTTGGAACTTCCCATAAATCCAACATGACGCTTTTTCCACCGAGCCATAGGGTCTACCCAGTAACTGTGGCCCAGGTGACCTGGCTGCTTGCACCATGTCCTGGGCCTGCTGAAAAGTCTGCCTATACCTGGCACCTCTCACAGCTGGCAGCCTGAATGGTATCTCTTGGTGTAGAATGTGTTGCCTACCTAGGGACCAAAGTGGCCTAACTGGTGATGAGTTTGCTGCTCTGTGATAGGAAGTGCAAGATGCATTAAATTGTGTGTGTGTGTGTGTGTGTGTGTGTGTGTGTGTGTGTGTTTAATTTGCTGTGATGTCTCAGCATTCCACTAACCACTGAGTTGTTGTAACAAGGCTGTAAGTCTTCAAAGGGCTTATCGCCTATGCTCTTGATCAGACTACTTCCCAGGACTCGCTGTGTATTTTTACCTCTTGATCACCACGATGCTGTTCACGTTATATAGACAGGCACACCATTCTGTAAGGAGACAAATAGAAAATATTTTAGACTTTTAAAGTAATCTAGCCTATGTCTCAGCTGCTTAACTTGGGCATGGTTCTGTTCTGTTTCAAAAAGTGTTCACAGGCACTAAAATTTGAGCTTCATGTAATGTCCATATATCACAAAATAGTCTTCCTCTTTTGATTTTTAAACAAATTAAAAACCTCTTATTTTTTAGAGTGGTTTTATGATTACAACAAAATTGAGCAGAAAGTACAGGCAGAATTCCCTTATTCCTTTGAACCCATCCATGTAGCCACTATCAGCATCTACACCAGAGGGTCCATATGTTCTAACTGATGAACTTGCACTGACACATTGTCATCACCCAAAGTTCATACCTTTCCTTAGGGCTCATGCTTAGTGCTATGTATTCTGTGGGTTTAGGTAAATTTACAGTGGCAGTCTCCACTGTGCATGTGATTGCATCCCGTTGGGTACAAAAGTTGACTTTCTGAGGTATTTAGTCACAGTGATGTAAAGCTGACTAACACATCGTTCTAAACATCCTTTGTGCTCTGCCTATTTGTTTTAGTCTTTTTAACCATTTACAATTGTAAAAATCATTCTTTGCCTGAGAGCCATACAAAACTAGCCATCATTTGCTGACCTGAGGTAATGCCTCACTGTGATATTGTGCGGGAGAGCCAGATGTTCCTGATCTATTCAAAATATCTAAGGACAGAGACTATGAGAATTGCTATTGTCCTGTGACTCTGTATTCCTATCTGTTCCATGTAAATGTGAACTCCTTTTTTCTGGTTGAGGTGAAAAAGAAAGCATTTAGTCCAATCACTGGCCTCATTCCCTGGGTGAAAGCTGTACTGCTTCGCTCTAGCAGATTAGACTTGCGTGGCAGCTGTGATCAGGATTGCTACTTGGTTGAGCTTGCAGAAACTGCTAAGCATCTCATCCATCGTCTTCAGGTGCCAGACCTTGAACTACCTGGAGATTCGATGGGACTCACCTCTGGCATGCACTCCTCCCTGCTCCCAGCTGTGATGCTGCCTTTATTTATTCAGGTGCAGTTTCAAATCTCTTTGAAACCATTAATCTGGCCTCTATCTGGCAATGCCACATCCATTTGGCCTTCCCACCTGTGACACCTCTTTTCCACAGGCCAGGACCTCATGTGGAGGTTCTCAGATGTCTATATAGTCAATCTCAATTTGAATTTTGGTGACCAGAAAAATGACTGGCAGAATCCACAGAATTTGGAGATCTCTATAAGCAGAGCTTAGATGGCTGTGGGCCTTCATTCTAGTTGGGTCAGAGCATGGTGCTAGTTTGGTCTGTAGGTATCAATGGTTCTAACAGTCCTAAAAATGTGCATATATCACTGTTTCCTCATTAACAATCCAGTAGATGACCATAGGCCCCTTCTCAGTGAAGAACTTGGGCTATTGTGTGCCAAGTCCTTCCTCCTGGGGACGCTATGGCTTCTTTAGTTAAAATATTCCGGGTATGAAATCTGGCATAGGTTCAGGAGTTTGGCAAGGGATAATGAGTTTTAATTGGCATGACTGCTCTCAGCCTAGTTATCCACTGCTGCTTTCTTTAACTAACAGACACAAGCTGTTACAAGGGCACAGCTCCCCTGTATGGAGCTGGCTGCTCTTCTCTTTTTGCCTCAAATTATGCCGTAATTAACCATCCCCACATCTCTGTGTGAGTCAAGCCCTGACTGCCGCACTGCCCTTGGCAGTTGTGCTGGGGATTCCATGTAAAACAAGATGAATACAATCTTTTTCCTCAGGAAGCTTATATTCTAAGGAGAGATAAAACAAAGCCCAACAAGACACACAAGCAAGCAACAAAGTAATTGTCCTAATTGTGATAATTGTCCTAAAGGACTCACGCCAGAAACAAGATGGAGAACGGTAGATGTGGGACCTAAAGGTAGGGCTAGAGGGTGGCCTGAAGGAAGAGCCTGGTAGAGTTGGAGTGAGCGTAGGTTATAGAGAGGAATTTGTTGGCCATAATAATGGTGTGGGGGTTATGTCTAAAAAGGCCATACCTTTTAAAGATGCACTCTGAAGTTTTTATAGTGAGATGGTGGATATCTTGGATCTCTTCGTTCTGTATTCTCTCAAATGGGAGGAAGGAGAGAGAAAATGAGTTGGTGATGTATTGAGGCTGTTGGAAGATAGAGGATTATGACGTTATTCTCATTCTTTTGGTATATGTAAAATCTTCCAAATTAAATATGTAAAAAAAAAAAGAGAGAGAGAGAGCGAGAGGAAGACTGTTCCAGGAGTTCAAAGGCCTGGATGGGAAGAACCTTTTTCCCCTGTGCTAGGGTTGAGGGAGGAATACAGTGAGCGATGCGGAGCAGTCAGGAGCATGGCTGGAGAGATGAATATGACCAGATGGTACGGGAGGAGTTCAGAGTGGACTTGAAGTGAGTGAGAACATATCAAGGGTGTTGGCAGCTTTCATCTTCAGATCTCCATTGTTGCTCTTTGGGAAATGGTCTGGAGGAGCCAAAGGCACAAGTGAGAAGACCAGTTAGAAGACAGTTGTTTTGGTTCTGGTGATAGATGGGGCTGGTCTGCACTGTCAGTGGCAGTGGGTTTAAGAGAAACGGATGTACTCAAGACACATTATGGAGTCTGTATCTACTAAATGATTGGCTGTTAGAGTAAAAACAGAGAAAAAGCAAGAATGGTTTGAACAGATGAGTAGATGGTGGTGCCTGTTACTTGGATGATGATAATAAGACAATAGTAGGATCACTGAGACAGAAGCTGGAAGTCAAGGGCTGGATTTTGAACATACTAAGCAAAGCTGGATTTTGTAAGACTTGGAAATCAAGAAGTCTGTTCGGCAGTTGGCTATGGGCATTAAACTTAGAAGTTGCCTATGGGTCTGATTTAAAGACAATCAACCAAAGAGTCATGGAAATGAATTAAACTACACTAGAATGTAGTGTAAAAGACAAAAGGGAGGTCATAGCCAACCATTAAGAAAGGTCAGCCTTCAGGAGTTGGCAGAAAAAGAAGCACTGACTGGGTGTGACGGGGGTAGAATGGCCGGTTGAGGCTGGCGGGAGAACAGGTGTGCTACAGTGAAGTTTGGTTTTTTTTTTTTTGGTTTTTCTCCGGTACCGGGAACCAAACTCACGACCTTGCGCTTGCCAGGCAGGCGCTTTTGCCGCTGAGCTAAAGTCCCAGCCCCTACAGTGAAGTTTGTAACAAAGCCTGGAGCAGGTGCTTTCAGATACACAGTGGTGATAATCTACAAAGAGAGGCAGACAACAAACATTTTCTTTTATTGAACTTTATATAACTGAAGTGGTAAAATCTTTTTAAAATGAAAACAAAATTCATAGTGCTGAATAAAAAATGATGGATCAATACTTTGAAATTATATTAATACATTTGGGGGAAATCATATGGAAAAATGTTTTCAAAAGAGTGAAGAGGATGAGTTGAATATAGAATGACAGTACTGCAGTAATGCTGGCTCTGTTGCTTTGCCTTCACAGAAGGTGCTGTTATAGTTTGAGTCAAGAATGACCCCAAAATGCGACTGCCCTCACAGGAGGAGGTTTTGGAAGAAGACTGAATAGGGTGCGCCAGTGGTGACTTGCTGTGAGGTGGCAGTCCCAGGGCATGGCATGGAAGGGTAGATGTGTCTTTCTCTGGGAAGCGAAGTCCTTCCTCACTTCGCTCTCTGCTTCCCGCCACCAGGACAGGAGCAGCTTCCCTCAGACCAGACCCTTCCACCATGCCATTTCTGTGTTAGAGCTGGCCAGCTATGGACTAAAGACTTGAGCCCAAAACCCTCCTCCTTTAAGTTGCAGTTTTGGGTATTTTGTCCGGTGTGAGGGAAGTGACTAAGATGTAGGTTATTGCTGTTTATGTCAAATCCTTATTCTGCAGAGATGGTGATAACTTGGTGGTTGGGAACATACACTGTGCCTCAAAGAACCTGGGCAGTTCTGGACCATTTCAGATTTGTTCTCAAAGTAAATGCACATGGCCAAGTCTCTGTGCCTGGGCCCACTGCGCAGGGTAACTGAGTCTCCTGATGTAATGACCTTGTTAATTATAGGATGAGAGACTGAATTACTGCAGTGAAGCTTACACATATACTATTAAAAACCAACAGTGACCACAGCAATGGTTTCAACCTAGATTAACAAGGTTTGGTTTGTTTTTTTTTTTTTAAGAAAGAAGCATTTTATTGCTGGTGTTGTTCTGAATTGCTGCATGGTGATAATAAAAGGCAGATTAAATTTTAGTCAGTTATACCATGCTGAGACAGTGCGCTTCTTGATGGTGTATCATGCCCACTGCTGCAGCTGCCTGGACTTTGCTATTTCACTGAGGTATGGTTTTAAGGAGAAAGTTGTTAACAGAATCAAACGCCATATAAATATAGGAATAATGTGCCAGAGACCCTGAAACTCCCAATCTCCGGTGTCTCAGTTGAAGTTTCAAATTCCTAGGAAATGTCATTTCTGGGTAAAGGTGGCAGGTGGAATACATATGTCTACTTTGCACCTCTATAAAACTTCATTAAAATGGCACTTAAAGGACTAAGTAAAAAAAATGCATAAACTCCAAAAGTATAAAAAACAGCAGTACAGTTTTGTAAGGTGGGAAACATACAGATAGATGGTAAATGGCTTTGCAGATTCAAGAACAGAGAAATAAATATAAGCTGGTCAGGAGGACAGCTGAGAACTCCCTTGATTTACTCTGCAGTAAATCTCCCAAAGCCTAGGAAGTGGTGACATTAGATTCACTAGATATGAGAAAAAGACTAAAATAAAGCAAATTGGTTCAAAATTAATAGATACCAAGAGCCTTTCTACCATTGTTTTGGGGGATCCTGGGCAGAGATAAGGCAAAGATACTGTACAAAAGCAAAGGGACTCGGGTGCTGAAATCTTGCAGGATTAATAGTGACAGACCTCCCGTCCCTGCCAGTGATGGAGTGCTGGGTGTTCCACAGCTGGGAGATGGGAGATGTCTGCAGACTCTGACCAGCCTCAAGAGAGGATTTAAAGATGCTGGCATCTGGTTTTGCTCACAAAACAGCCCAAGTACCATCACACACTGATGCTCATAGTTGTTAAAGCACATCTTTGCCCTCAGAATTCCTGTCACATTTTTTCTTTAGTGTTCAAATTTGTATTTGTCACAATATTAAAATTCATTTTTTTCTTCTGCTTTATCCTGCCCCTCTGTGACAAGCCTCCAAGTGAATAGGGAGTTAGATTGAAATTATACTACTTTGTCTTCATTTTTTTTCTAAATTTTAGGTTCTGTATAACCATGTAATTATATACGTGTAATTTAACATTATTCTCTTAGTAATTTCTTTTTAAATCAGCTCTTTTTTCAGCAAAAAATAGGCAGCTACTGTGAAGATAGTGACATGTAAAGTTGGTAATATTAGTGTCCTTTTCCTTAATGAAGGTTACTATTATACCTGTAGCTTTAGGTATTTCGTATATCTCAGATAAGATATGCAATAATTGGGAGGGCATTTTGGAAAACAGTAAGCACATTCAGAAACATTAGGCTAATAGAACTCAAAGTTTTGAATTTATATCATATAAATGAAAACAGCTTTAAAGCTTACTCTTTTTAAAAGCTTATTATTTGTTTTTTTGCATATAAAATTATTTTTAAATCAGTGTTTTTATTTAATTTTTTTCATCAGCTTTTTGGTCTTATCATGAAGAGGTAACCAAGGATTTTCAAACATTCTGAGGAAAATCTTTAACATGAAAAAGATAGCAGAATGAACAAGCAAAAAGATCCCTGAGAAGAAATTTAGACTATATAGGAAGAAAAAAACCAGGATACAACAAAAAGACTGATTACAATCTTCATAGAAAGTGCTCTCTTCAGCAGCACATCTAAAATCCTCATAGAAAAAAAATGATATGGTAATGAAACAAGAATAAGATGGTATAAAAGGAGAGTTCATTGAAAAAAACAGAGCAATTGGAGATTAAAAAGTGGGAAACAGTAGGACGTGATGAAATGCCTAAAAGTTGGATGAAAAAAGGCAAAGAAGATAAGACGTAATAGAGAAAAAGATGTCTTGAAAATTAGAGGACTAGTCCAGAGCTAGTATCATTTTTCTAGAACCAGAAGGAAATAACAGTAAATTGAAGAGAGGATGTTATCACTGAGAGTTCAAGGCACTTCTCAGACCCAAGGATCATGAGTTTCCTGATTAAAGGGACCTTACTTATTGAGATGTCCAGCACAATGGTTAAGAACTGACCCACCCAATGGCTAAGGGTGGAGCTCAGTGGTAGAGTACATGCTTAGCATGTGTGAGGCCCCAGGTTCAATTTCTAGCCACAGAAAAAACAAAACAGATGACTTCTGGGAAAATGGCAGAGTAGTAATCAGCAAAAAGTAAACTACCATATTTGGAATCCAGACACTGGAAAACAAGAACTTGGGGAAGAAAAAGAGGGAAGTGGATTCCTGGAACCAAGGAAGGATCTGAAGGAAAATTAGGCCCACAGAGAAAGTGAAGAGACAGACCTCAACACAGAAAAATGAAGGGGCAATCTGTACTTTCTCCCCAGTTCCTGGCTCATGGTGTGAGAAAGGAAGGTTGAATCTATAGAGACACAGTGAGGGCGGGTGACTCCAGAGGCCTTCAGGGAAACACACCAGTGAAACAGAGCAGTGGATGCTGTGTGCTGCAGCAGCTGGTGAGTGGCTCCAGCCCTAATGACTGCAGTGTCCCCTGGAGACAGTGCTTGGTCAGAAGCCATTTTAGAGAGAGGCCAACTGAACCTGAAAGTTGGGGCAGCTATGGGTTGGCTTCATCTCAGGAGTCCCATAGTTGAAAACCTACTATGACTGGGTGAGGAACAGCTTCAAGAGATGTCCAGGGTCAGGGACCTATGATCAGGGCAGCAGGAGACACCCAGAGTGTTGTAGGCTGAATGACTCGGGCCCCAACTGCATGACCAGAGGCCAGGATCAGGCTGAACGTCTGTGGATTTGAAAGTATCAGAACCAGCACCCCACCCGAATCCTACTCCAGGCTTGCTGGAATTATTCAGCACAGATCTGATTGCCTTCTTAGTCTACCAGTGAGAGCAGAATCAGATCCTTAATTGGACAATACCATAAAACTGTAGGCCCCAGAAGATAACCCCAGGCTTGAAATCAAATTTCTTTTCTTTTTTCATTGCTTGTGGACATTTTTTTTGTGTGTGTTTGTTTACTTGTATTTTTTTATTGCCTGTTTTTGTTTTTCATGAGCATCAATATTGTTTTAGTTTTGTTTTGTTCTTGTTTTTGTTTCTTCCTCTTTTTCTCCCTCTTCTCTTCTTCACCAGTTTCCTAAGGGTCGTTAATCTTTCTTTGTCCTTCAACCATGCTTCTAATCTCTTTCTATTCTTTTTTCCTTTTATATCTTTTAAATTTTATTCAGTTAGGGTGAAATTGCTCTACTGAAGCATATTTACTGTATATAATTGTCTGGTTTGTCTCAGATCTTGTGATATAACTATAAATCTTGAATCTATGGTTAAAGTTGGCAAGTTAATAATTATTACAGTTTGTCATTTTCTAGTCTGTGCTTGATGTGTTATTACTGACAGTAGTACTTTGGCTAAGGTGACATAGTTGTTGCAATCAATTGGTCTTCATGTATACCAGTACCTAGATTGTCTGAGGTTCATAAACACAACTGAAACATAAATCCTGATCTAACTGTAGCCATTTTGTTCAATAAATCTGCCACTGACCCCAACTAAATGATATGATTTGTCATCAGATTGAAACTTCTGTGAATGTGCTAAAAACACCTTGCTACGTATATAACTATGCTCATCACTGTGTTCATCACAAAATACCCATTGTACCCTAGCCTTCAGCAAAAGCCTGTCTCATTCTTGCAACTTCTGTTTGCCAACTTATAAAATGGCAACTTTCTGTAAACCTCAACTCAGACTTTGGAGATTACTCCTCTGGGGTCTGCTAGTGTCAATAAAATTTCCTTTTTTTCCCTGTGCTCCTGGTTACTGTTGATTCAATGTTTCCCACAATACAACTATGGTCCCGTACCAAAGAATTGGATGTCAGGCCAAAGAGACAGCAACATTTCATCCCTAATAAATTAAAGATGCAGGATCCTGGGACAGACTCAAAAGCCCATGCCAGCTATGCCTAGAAGACTATGAAAAGTAGTCATGCCTAGAATGACTCTGAAAAGTAGTCATTTGTAAAGAGGTCTCAGTACTAGTAATAAAGGTATCCGCTATAAGCATTTTATAAGCCTCAATGCATAAAACAAATAACAACAGCAAAATAGAAAATGAGCCAGTGCCCATCAGCTGGTGAATAGATGAAGAAAATGTGATTTTTTTTTTATGCAGTGGAGAGCTGCTCTGCCATAAAGAAAGATACACTGGAGACATTTCTAGAAAAATTGATGCATCTTGAGTCCATACTTTTAAGGGAAATAAATCAGACATGCATATGTGAATATGGCATTGTTTCTCTAGGTGAGAAGTATAAATAAGGGCCAAAATGTATTTTGAAATAGAAGGAAAATGTTCAAGTAGGGAAGGGAAAAAGAGAGGGAAGGGGAAAAGGAAAGAAGGAAAAGTAAAAAAATGACAAAAGAAAAAAAATGGAAACAAAGCTTTGTAAATGGAAAGAGGAAGAGGGGTTGAGGGAGGGTAGGGGAATGGGGAAAAATAAGTTATATAATGTACAGGTAGAAATTCTCTATGATGAATGTGATCATTATATATATATATATATATATATATATATATATATATATCCAAAATGTACCAATAAAATCTGATATTTAAAAAAATGAGAAAACATGGAAGAAAGATACAACCTATAATCCCCAGCTCATCCAAGATAAATCAAGGGTGTGTTGAGGTGGAACAAATAAAAAACCACCCATGTGAAATTTATGAAATGGTAGCAGCAGAAGTAACAAAACAGATTAATAAGTCTCTTAACAAAAACAAGAGCTAATAAAGAGATGATGATCATAATGAAGTGATTAGTGAATTTAGAGCAAATACAAATAAAAAATAGAGGAGCTTAGGAGAGATATGGAAGCCATGAATGCACAACAATAGAAAAGAACTCAATTCCGTAAAACAGACACAAGTAGAAATCTGGGAGATTAGAAATTCTACTGAAAGTATATGCAGCAGTCTCAACCAGTATGAAGATAGAATATCAGATCTACAAGATGGGCTTGTGGTTTGTGATCATCAAATGAAAGACCTCTGAAAATAGCAAGAGACCATGAAAAATCAATCTAAAACCTCCTAGATGGTACAAAAAGTCTAATAGAAGATTAATTTGGATCAGTGAAGAATCAGAAGACAGCAGAAAGGGCACAAAAAACCTGTCCACAGAAGTAATAGCAGGAAATTTTCCAAGCGTGGAAAAGAATTTGGGATACAGTAAGTGAGGCATATAGAACTCCAAATAGGCATGATCACAAAAAAACTACACCAAGCATACAGCAGTTATGATTCCAAACATTTAACATGAGAACAGAATATTAAAAACTGTTAGAGAAAAGAAACAAGTTGCTTAGAAAGGAAAATCCATCAGAATCCCAGCACACTTCTTAACTCAAACTTGTAAGTCCAGGAGAGCTTGGGGTGAAGCATTGCAAGGTATAAAAGAAAACCTCCATCTCAGATTGATGTACCTTGCAAAATTATCTTTCAAAATTGACGTGGAAAGGGGCTGGGGATTTAGCTCAGTGGCAAAAGTGCCTGCCTGGCAAGCGCAAGGTTGTGAGTTTGGTTCCCAGTACCGGAGAAAAAC
>NW_004955469.1:8430215-8431598 GCF_000276665.1 Chinchilla lanigera
ATGTCCTTAGGTGGGCATCTGCAGCCGGTGCATGGTGGGCCAATTGTGTCATTGTTTCTCTGTGTCATGATAGATCTCAATTGAGCAGCAGCGGCCCACCTGAAGGCCAGTGAGCCACAGCACTCTTGGCCGTATGGCTCCCAGTGTGCCGGGGGCCCTCCCTCCAGGGGCCTAAGAGGCAGGAAGTGAAGGGTATTCTTGAAAAACACAATGAAGACGACAATTCCAAGAATTCAAATGTAATGAGTCTGTCAGGCAAGACAAGTAACTAAACAGAAGGGAAAGAATGGGAACCAACAACAGGAAAATAACATGACAAGGATAAGCCAACACATATCAGTTATAACCATCAGTGTGACTGGTCTCAATTCACCAATCAAAAGAAACAGACTGGAAGAATGGATCAAGAAACAAAATCCAACATTATGCTACATAAAACAAACACATTTAACTCAAAGAGAAATTCATAGACCGAAAATCAAAAGAGGGAAGACAACACTCCAGGCAACAGGAACCCAGAGAAAAACCAGAAGTAGCTATTCTATCTGCAGACAAAGTGGATTTCAAGCCAAGACTGATCAAGAGAAACAAAGAAGGTCACTACATACTTGTTAAGGGAACAATCCAAGAGAAAGAAATAACAGTCATAAATATATATGCACCAAATACCAGTCACCTAACTATATAAAACATATGTTAATGGACACAAAAAATCAGATAAGCATTAATGCAATTATAACCTCAATATTCCACTGTCACAAATAGATGGAACAAATAGACAAAAAAATCAACAAAGACATATCAGAGCTAAACCAAACCTTTGAACAAATGGACTTAGTTGATAGCTACACAGTGTTCCAACCCACAACATCAGAATACACATTCTTCTCTTCTGCACACAGGGCATTCTCCAAAATAGACTACATACCAGCCTACAACATGTTTAAGTAAGTACAAAGGAATTGAAATTATATCATGCATGCATATTATCAGATCATAGTGCAATGAAATTGGAAATCAATGGCAAAAGAAGCCACAAAAACTTCATAAACACGTGGAAATTAAATGACACCTCCCTGAACAACCAATAACTCACAGATGAAACTAAAGAAGAAATTAGACAGTCCCTAAAGAAGAAATTAGACAGTCCTACAATTAGTAATGCAGAACTTATGGGATACAATGAAAGCAGTCTTACCAGGGAAGTTTATAGTGGTGAATTCCCACATCAGAAAACCAGAGCAAACTCAAATAAACAACCTAATGCTGAACCTCAAGCTTCTACAAAAAGAAGAGCAAGCCAAGCCCAAAACTTATATGAGAGGAAATATAAAGATCAGAGCAGAAATTAATGCAACTGAGACTAAGAAAACAATACAAAGG
>NW_004955469.1:8431971-8434424 GCF_000276665.1 Chinchilla lanigera
GCTGAATTCTACAAGAAATTTAGAGAAGATATAATGCCACTACCCCTCAAACTCTTTAGTGAAATTTAAAGGGAGGCAATAATTCCAATCTCATTCCTGGATCCAAGCATTACCCTGATACCCAAACCAGAAAGGATCCAATCAAAAAAAGGAACTACTGGCCAATCTCTTTAATGAACATAGAGGCAAAAATCATCTATAAGCTACTGGTGAAGAGAATGCAGCAAATCATGAAGATTATACATTATGGCCAAGTAGGATTCATCCCAGGGATGCAGGGATGATTCAACATATGTAAATCAGTAAATGTAATAGACTACATTAACTGGACCAGAGGAATCACATGATTATCTCAATAGATGCAGAGAAAGCATTTGACAAAGTTCAAGACCCGTTCATGTTTTTAAAAAAACCCTACAGCAAATTGGAATAGATGGTCTTTATCTCAATCTGATGAATGCCATCTATAATAAAGCAATAGCCAACATCACACTAAATGGTCAAAAACTGAAAGAAAGCTTTCATTCTAAAATCAGGAATAAGATAAGCATGTCCACTATTACCATTCCTATTTGATATAGCTCTGGAACTATTAGGCAGAGGAATTAGGAGAAAAAATAAAAGGGAATAAGAATAAGAAGAGGTTAAATTATTTTTAAGTTAAATTATTATCTCATCTAAATTATCTGCATTATTTGCAGAGGGCATGATACTCTACATAGAAGACCACAAAAACTCCAACAGACTCCTAGAAATAATAATCAAATTCAATAGGATAGCAAGATACAAAGTCAACAGTCAAAAATGAAAAAGCATTCCTACACATGAATGACAAACTCCCTGAGAGAGAAGGAAACAACACATTACACAATAGCATCAAAAAAAGCGAAATACTTAGGAATCAGTCTGACAAAGGAAGTTGTTGTAGTCACGCTTTACAACAGAAAAGACTTAATACAGGACACATAATTTATAGGATTATTTTGTAATATTCACCTAAACTGTCAAATGCAAAAGGCCACAGGAAATCTTTCCACATACTAGAGACCCAAAAAATCCAGCTGAAGGCCTGGATCCCATGGCAATGTCCTCCATGAGTCTAACTGGAGGACATAAACCCACAACAGTGTCCCATGCAACTCTGTATCAAGGATCT
The DNA here is from genome assembly GCF_000276665.1 of Chinchilla lanigera. Taxonomy (NCBI): domain Eukaryota; kingdom Metazoa; phylum Chordata; class Mammalia; order Rodentia; family Chinchillidae; genus Chinchilla; species Chinchilla lanigera. Next base: position 8,433,128 of record NW_004955469.1, read on the forward strand.
GCACTGAGAAGGCCAAAAGACCAGGGATAGAAGTAGAAAGTCTGCACCAGTAGGATGAAGGATCTGTGCCAGCAGGCTGAAGGATCTGCACTGGAGCCAGGAAGCAATGCTCAAGATAAGGACCAGGGCTCCCCAGAAGAGAACCACAGCCATCCTCAGCAACAGCAAGAACTGGAACTCCTCCGACATTGAGAATAGCTGAGTTCATATCATGAAAGCCAGCATGATATGCTTCTCCAGGAGGATCATCAGCACTTCCTCTTTCTCTCCAGTTCTGTTTTTTATGCTATTGGCAACAATCCTCATTTGGGCCTTCCACACCCAGCACCACATTGATTCAGTTCGTCTGAGTGTTACAAATTGACCATTAGTTAATCCACCACAGAATTAAAACCACAGTACTCTAAAAACTACTTTGAAAACTACAGTACTCTGAAAAAGGAGATAAAAAATTGAAAGATATCTCCCATTCTTCAATAAGAGCCAATATAGTGAAAATGGACATACTTCCAAAATTGTTATATAGATTTAATGCAATCCAATAGCATACCTCACAGAACTAGAGAGAATAATTCTAATATTCATATGGAACTAGGAGAAACATAGAATAGCAAAAGCAATTCTGGGCAACAAGGGCAAGGCAGGGGGCATCACAACCCCTGATTTGAAATTATAGTATAAAACTACCATGATAAAAACAGCATGGTACTGGGAAAACAAAAACAAAAATACAGACTCCAGGATCAGTGGAACAGAACAGGAGATGCAGAAGCAATGACAAGCACAATCAGCCACCTTATCTTTGACAAAGGGGCCAAACACCTTTACTGGAAGAAAGATGGCCTCTTTGATAAATGGTGCTGGGAAAATTAGCTTTACACATGCCAAAGATTAAAACTTGACCCCCATCTCTCACCATGCACTAAACTAAAATCAAACTAGGTCAAAGATCTAAATATGAAAACAGAAGCACTAAATCTGGAATATAGAATGAGTAAAACTCTGGAGGACATAAATGTAGGAAAAGACTTTATGAACAAAATCCTGATCACAGAGGAAGAATCAATATCTAGGATCACATCAAGTTAAAAAGCTTCTGCACAGCAAAGTAAACCACCAACAGAGTGAAGAAACAACCCACAGAATTGGAAAAAATTTTGCCAGTTACTTCTCAAAGGAGTAACATGTAGAATATATAAAGAACTCAAAAGAATCAGACCACCCCCCAAATTTAAAGACCTAAATCCAAAAATAGGCATCTGGATTGAATAGACATATCTCAGATGAAGAAATACAA
>NW_004955469.1:8434524-8437293 GCF_000276665.1 Chinchilla lanigera
AATGCTCAGCATCACTGGTTATTTGAGAAATGCAAATTAAAACAACACTGAGATTCCATTTCACTCCAGGAAGAATGGCTGTCCTTAAGAAATTAGCTAATAAGAAATGCTGGTGAGGCTATGGGGAAGTAGGAACCCTTCTCCACTGTTAGTGTGACAGGGCAAGAGAGACTCCATTTTCTTATTATAACTCCATTTTAGAAGTCACTATACTTTAGATGAACTCAGTTCTCCACTCCCTCCTTTACAGCTAACAAAAGGAGAACAGAACTATAAAATGAGAAACAAATAGTTAAAACAAATTGTAGGTAAGCTAAAATTTAACCATACTAACAAAATCCTGGGAAATGTAAACCTATGACCATGATGTGGCAGTTTTGTAAAATTCCTAAATGAGGTAATGTGGTTACCATGGTTACTTGTAAGAGCATAAAAACCCAGTACAAAGTTCTCTGGTCACCAACATCTTGTTTTTTCTGACTCTCGCTCAGTGGTGTTGGTCATGTACACCAATAAAGCTTTGTTTGGTCCCACATTTTTGGCTTCTTGTGAGTACCTATCTCATTGAATCTTGCCGTAACAGGTGGGAGTATAAACTGGTGCAACCACTATGGAAATCAGTGTGGAGATTCCTCAAAAACTAAAGCTAAAGGTTCCACTTGATCCAGCTGTCTCCCTCCTAGTTATCTTCCAGAAAATGTTAAAAGCATCATGTCACAGTGATATGTGCATACCCATGTCTATAGCAGTACAATTTATAATAGCTTAATCTTGGAAACATCCCATGCCCATAATAGAAGAATGGATAAAGAAAATATAGTATTTATATACAATGGTGTACTACTCTTCTATAAAGTAAGATAAACTTGATCCACTTGTAGGAAAATGGATGCACCTCTAGACCATAATCTTAAGTGAAATAAACTGCACACATAAGCTTAAATATCACATTATTGCTTTTGTGTGAGAAACTCAAAGAGTAAATAAGGAGCATAATGGAGGATAGATATTGGGAAAAAGAAAGAACATGTTCAAATGAGAAGGAGAACATGTTCCTCAACATGAAGGGAGCAGGGAAGGGGAGAGAAGGAAGAGAAAAGGAAAAAAGAGAGACTAGAAAGGAAAAAAAGAAACACAATCTTTGTAATTGGAGAGACGAAGAAAGGTTGAACGGAGGGGAAGGGAATGGCGAGAAAAGAAGACTCAAGATATTTTATGTACAAGTACAAATTCCCTAAGATTAATGCAATTAATATGTATGACAAATATATACTAATAAAAATATAAGGTTTAAAAAATGAAGACTATAGCAAAATAAAGTGATTAACATTAAAGGAAAAAGTAATATCTTTTTTTTTTTGGGTACCAGGAATGGAACTCAGGACCTTGTACTTGCCAGGCAGGTGCTTGTGCTGCTGAGCTATATCTCTGGCCCTGAAAAAGTAATATCTAATTTTATGTGTAGGTATATTTAAAAACCAAAATACCAAAAATTATGAACATGACTTAATAAAATTAAAACAAAGGAAAACAGACCCACCCCAAGTTAAACCACTGAAAATGTTCAGAAAACTGATAAGAAAGAGAAGGGCTAATATATAAACTTCCAGAGTGGGTTAAACAAAAACAAAAGCAAACAAAACTCAAAAACTGGTCATATTCAAAGACAGGTATAAGGGACAGTATTACTTCATATTTCTCAAGTAGCTACACCAGAAAATCATTGAAGTAAAATGATTCCCTATCTAGAACTCTAAACCTAGGTAGATAATCAATCAAATTCCAATTTTTGAAATCTTGAGAAAGGATTTCAGCTGGTCAGGAAGTGATCTAATATGGCGGATCCTATTTATACCACAGATGTGGTGTGGTGAGGAAACAGCTTCTCCAAAGAAGTCTCAGTGTGCTCCCCTCAGGGGGCTCCTCACATCTGAGGAGCAAGAAGTCTGAGACAGATCCTTTGGGGATTAGGTTAGGTCAGTGCTGAACAATAGAAATAGTGTGTCCCATATGTGTAATTTAAAATTTTCTATTAGCTACTTTTTAAAAAATTTTTAAAAAGTTAAATCAAATTTGCTGATTTAATGTATTTAACCCCATATAAAAATATTATCATTTCAATATGCAGTAAGTATAATGTACATAAGATGTGATAGAAAAATACAGTAAACGTTTAATTTTAAAAATGTATTAGGGTGAGTTATTCCCGTTAATCTCCCTGGACCCCTCACCCCACTTTGAATACACCACCCCATTATTCTTGCTACTTTCTTAAGTAGTTCTGGAAGTGTTCTTTCGTGAGTGTCATTAATTGCATTATCATGGCTGTCCTGATGCCCAGAATGATTCAAAACATTTACCTTTCTCTGTCATTTTGCCTTTGGGGAGGAACCAGAAATCACAGAGTGCTAGATCTGATGAATAAAGTAAATGAGGACACACTATAATGTTTTCCTGAGCCTGCCTTTCTGTTGGATGGCACTTGGTAGCAGCATTCACTAAATTTTTTTATCACACTTTTTTTTTTTTTTTTTTTAATAACTTTCTGTGGGTCAGGGCATGGGACACCTGTAATCCCACCACTCAGAAGACTGAACCAGAAGGGTTACAAGTTTGAGGCCAGCCTGGGGTACACAGTGAATTCAAGGCCAGCCTGGACTACATAGCAAGCACCTGTCTCAGAAAACCTAAATAAATAAATAAATAAATACATATCTTTCTCTGGGTGTAATGGCGTAGCTCCTGTAATTGCAGCCACTCAGCAGGTTG
>NW_004955469.1:8437393-8454203 GCF_000276665.1 Chinchilla lanigera
CCTGGAACAATGGGATAAGTATGCTGGGAGGGGATTTTTGAGGGGGATTAATGGAATGTATCTTTACTGTAATAAATTTTTTAAATGCCATATTTTTTCCTTTCTTTCCTTCTTTCTTATGATTATTACTTTTTAAAATTTTATTTGAAAGAGAGTAGTAAATGGGAAACAAATAGAACAGTAGCAGCATACCAGTATCACAAACATAAACAAATCAAAGCTAGAATATTCAAAGTGATACGAATCAACAGTGGCTGTTGCATTATATATCCTTCCTTTCTTGAGACAAGTTCTCCCTGTGTAGTTCAGGCTGACCTTGAACTCACTGTACAGACCTTGAACTCACTATGTAGACCAGGCTAACCTTGAACTCACAGTGATCCTCCTCCTTCGGTCTCCCAAATGCTGGGATTACAGGCATGTGCTACCATGCCTGGCTAAAATGCAATATATATATTTAGTCACATCTGATATTGAGACATATATTGCATTTTTTTTTGCTTCAAAACCCAGCTAGTGCGTATTTTAAACTCAAAGCGCATTTGATTTGGACCAGCATTTTCTTAAATGCCTAGTGGTCACTTGTAGCTGATGGTCATCAGCATGGTCAGCATAGTACTTGATGGTCAAAAATGATGAGTAAAAGGTAGCAATGGGATTTACATTAAAACTAGAAAATAGTTTGTAACAAATATGGACTGTAGATTCTTTTTCTTTCTGCAGCTTGGTCTTTGCCCCAAGTAGGGGCTTGGAAGGGTTTATTTAGATAAAGTTGGTAATTAATTAATTAGGGGTCAAAGTAGAAAGTCAAAGAGGAGTGCATTTGGGTGAGGATGAGGACATAGCCTGGTGATGTCTGAAGGCCCAAGTAGAACAGAACGATTAGTGTTTTTACTAAGAAAACCATGACAGGTTCAATAACATCTGAGAAGCAAATGAAATGACAAGGGAAAAGGGGGTTTCGGTTGGATGGGGAGTGGGGGATGGTAGTAACTGTGTGTCCCCAAAATGGTGTAATGCTATGTGAGCTGTACTAGACTTTGAACAAAGGGGGTGGTGCTGGAAGTCTGTGTTAGAAAAGGTCACACAAGAATGAGATAAAGGGATCCGCTTGTTTACAGTGAATGCTGGAGTCGTGGACGGTGGTTTCATTCTTCCCACAGCGGTACAAGGAACCCGGATGAGCGCTGTGTGCCAGAGCAGAGCAATGCCTCTCCGATGGAGTGGCAGGGTTGTTCCCTTGCCACCCCCTAAGAAGTCCATAATCGAGAACCTTATCTTTCCCTGGGCTCCTTAGTCTCATTTTCTGGTTAATGCACGCACACATGCACGATTTGTAAAATTCAGGCAATAACAAAGTGTAGAAAATACATTTCCTCAGTAACTTAATTCTTTTTCCTCAAATAATAACTGTTATCTGTTTGTCACAGATCTTTTGAAAAATGTCCTATATTTATATGTACCTATTTTAAAAAGAAAACTTATACACTATTCTACATGTTGTTTTACAGCTGGCTTGAGTGTCTCTGGCTGTGTATGAGCTGACTATTCTCAAACGTCCATTTCCCATTTGTATTTCTTCTGTAAACTGCACGCTCAAATCTTCTATTAATTTATATTTGATACTAGGGGGCCGATATTATTTGAAGGAGTCATTTTTTTCTTTCTTTTTCTTTTTTGTGTACTAGGGACTGAATCCAGGGTCTATTTTACAGACAGTAAAATTTTGTCAAATTTCTTTTACTAGTATGTGCCTTGACTTTCGAGTGTAACATTTTTAAATTTTAGAAAGGAAAACTCTTCAATATCCACCCTCCCCACACCCCAGCTTTTGTTATTTCTCTATATGGTGATGAAGTTCCGTGGAACATTTCCATGCAATATTTCCACGCAGTATTTACGTATTAGAAATGACTTCGGGTTCTGTTTTTTTTTTTTTTCTGTCGCAGGGAAGCGCTCGGAGAATATTTAGATGGAAAGAAGGAAAGCGAAGAAGATCACAGCAAGAGCTACAAACAGAAAGAGGAGAGCAGACTGGTAGGAACTCAGCGGCGGAGGGTCCCGGCGGTGGGGAGAGCAGAGACTGGTGTGACAGAACCGGTCAGGTGTAGACAGGAAGGAGTGGCGGTTGTTCCTGCCTCTACCTGCAGGCGAGCTGGACGCAGCAGTTCCCAGCTTGGAGCTCTGCAGGAGCGAGCTTGCAGATCATAAGCTTCTGTGCTGTCCCTTCTCTGCTTGTGCGCTCTTATTAGTCACTCACATTCACAGGACAAAGTCGAGTCCCTGCCTGCTCGTCCAGCCTTTGCCAGTGTGTTGCCAGTTTAACTCTGCAGGCTCATTTCCCACCCTGGTTTGATTCCGTGCAATCGGAGGGGCGCGTCCACTCTCCACCCCGGGAGAGGGGTTCCTCCTCCCTGTTCTGAGCCTTTGATCTGCACCACTCAGCGCCCTCCTTTTCTGCTCCCCTGCTCCACCCTTCTGTTCTCCCTCAGGCTGCATTCCCATCCTCTAGGACTGTTTCCGTTCCCAGCTCCTTGTGGATTCTTGCTCAGTCCAGTGTAGGGACAGATTAGAGGGGCACAGGCAGGGAATAAAGGGCAAGACCCGCGCTACTGAAAGTTGTAAAATTACGTGCTTATTGTGCACTGTGTGCTTGAGGAAACTTCTCCTTAGGGTGAAACTATTACGTGCATTTACTCTGCATTTGAGGAACCCCTAACCCACTGATCCTTCCCTCACTCCAGAAACAAAGGCGAAGACCTAGATTACACCAACCAGTGAAAGTTATTTTTAGAAACCAGTTTACCCCTATAAGTCAGAATACACCCCACACCCCAGACCCATCAGGCCACCTAGGTCTCCCTCCTTGTAGCCCACTCTGCTGTTAATAGAGCTTTTTCTTGCATATGCTGCACCATAAATAAACTTTCACGAGGTGTCACTTCAGTCGTGACTTCCTCATATTCCCAGGGGCCCTTGACTTTGAGCCAGTCTCACCTTCCTCATTTTCAGAGGAGTGAGGGTGAGGGACTGGGAGAAAGGCAGAGGGTCTTTCCAGGGGACCTCACAGAGACCGCTGCCTGACGCAACACCAGCCTGAACTCCTTTAGTCCACATATGCAGTACTTCTCTGTAACAGTCATTCATCTTAGCTCGTTGTCAGCCTTGTGTGACTTCCCAAATGTGTGCGCATGCAGCAGGTCCTGAGTTTGATTCCCCGTACTACAAGAAAAGTTTGAGAGGAGAAACAACAGTTCAAAACAGCAAACCAGAACTGGAAAAATGATGTACATGTATTCCATTGTTAAATGAAATATAGAGACAGTAATCCTGTGTGACTGGATACACAGAAACATGCCTGCCCATGGGCCTAGTCAGGGAGGTTATGTGCAAAAAGTGGAGGTGAAAGTTGAGCTGAGGTTTAGCTAAATAGGTGGGATTTTAAAAGAGTGTTGTGCAGGAGAAATTGAGGTAATTTCTGGCAAAAATAAGTGTGTTCACTGGAAGAAAAAATATTCAGGTTACTGAAATATTATAAAGCGCAGGGATATACTGTGTCCAGGAAAAGCTGTTTTACTGCAGTGGAAAGAATATTGGGTTAATGTTCATTCTTGTTCCACATCTGTTGCCTACTGTAGAGGGAATATCTCATGTCACCTCTTTGTACTTCACTTTCTTCTTTTAAAAGCCACTGACCTCTGAGTATTTGTGTGTAGGCTAAAGCATTCTTAGAACCTTGAAAATACCAATATACTGCCCATTGCGAGTCTCTTTTCATCCTCTTTAGTGTGGAACTAAAGGGACAGTCTTATCATTAGAGCTTTTCAACATTCCTTTTGCTTAGGACTTAGGTAGTGAGGAGTGTTGACATCACAGAGAAAAGTATACAAAACACGCTGCCCTCCTCAAGACCAAGGTATTGATGACCAGTTAGTCCCACCCTCAGACCTGTATTTGGCCTTATACTTTTTCAATCATTTTTTAATAGTCTAAAATATCCTCCAGAAATTGCATGTTGGTTGGGGAGCTTTTGGAAAGATTGGATCACTGGGGGCTCACTTGGAAGGCTGTATTCTTGTTGCTGAGTCCTCCTCTCTCTCTGCTTCCTGGCTGCCATGGGAGGCACAGTGGTCCTTCACCCAGACCCTCCCACTATGCCCTTTCTACCTGGGAGTTAGCCGACTATTGACTGAATCCTCTAAGACTGTGAGTCCAAAGAAACCCTTTCTTCCTTTAAATTGTGGGTGTTGGGTATTTTGTTCCAGCCATGGGAAAGTGACTACAACAAAAACCATAAAAACTATACATATGCCATTCTTTTTTGTCCTGTTTAATCTTTGTATATGAGGATTTTCTTCTAGAATCTTTATTATCCTACCACTTATATTTTGATTTGCAATCTACCTAGAAGTGATTTTCTGTGTGTGATATATGGTAGGGCTCAAAGCTCATTGTTCTCTATATACATTTTTTATTTGTCCCAGCATCATTTATTGGAAAAATCACCCTTTTCCACCGCATAGCATGCACTTTTGTTGTAATCAAGAGATCCTTAAACATTTTTTCCCCAAAATTCTCTATTCTGTTACATTGGTCTATCTGTCTTTATGCCAATTTCACACTGGCTTAATTACTGTAGCTCTACAACAGACCTCGATATCTGGTAGGGTAAGTTCTCCTGCCATGTTCTTCCTGACTGTCTTGGCAATTCTTGGCCCTTTGCATTCCTATGTAAATTTTAGAATCAGCTTGTCAATTTCTACCCAAAAAAAATCTGCTAGAATTTTAATCAAGATTGAACTGAATTTATAACCCATAAGTGTAAAGCACCCTCCCACTTATATAGGTATTCTTTAATTTCACTCAGTAATTTTTAACAGTTCTTATTGAGGTTGTGTGAATTTTCTATCCCTGTGAAAAAATACCCAGGAATAAACAACCTTGGCTCATAGTTTCAATCCATAGTCAGCTGGCCGCGTTGCTTCTGGGCTCATGGTGAAGGTGGGGAGAGAGACTGAGAGAGATAACTGGGGAAGATAGACCTTTCCAGTGACTTCTTCTCTCCAACAAGGCCCCGTCTCCTGAAGTGTCCACCACCTCCCAATAACGCCACCCACCGTGAGCCCATCAGTGGTTAACCCACTGCTGTGATCGAAGTCCTCATTCCCCTATCGCTTCCCCAAAGCTCCACCTCTGAACATTTCAACACTGAGGACTAAACCTTCAGCACACAAGCCTTTGGGGGACATTCCAGATTGCAAACCACAGCAAGGCTGCAATCATACACACTTGCAGATAAACGTGTATTTGGTTTTCTAACTTTCTGAATTTGTTACAATGTGTTTTAACTTTATAAATTCTCATATTTTTCTTTTCAGAAATTGGCTAAACTGTTGCTCTATGGCACTGAATTGGTGACAAATATCCGGGTGGCAATAGATGTCAGGGAGATCCACAGGAGAGTGGAAGAGGAGGAGATAAAGCGCCAGAGGTAAAGGGCCCACCTCTTTGCAGCCTGTGGGTGTGACAGGACTCCCTCATAGGCCACTGAATTCGTTTGCATTGTTGGAAAGTGACTGTGTGCAGCTTAGTCTGGAATATCCCTCCTGCCCCTTATAAATCTTCCCTCCCTCCTTTCTCCTTCCCTCTCTGCTTCCTTGCTGGCTCCTCCCTCCCTCTAGCACTGTCATATTGCCAATATGTGCCAAGTGGGGTGGTTACAAAACTCTCACCTCACTTGGCCTCTGCTTGTAGTCAACATGGGAGCCTGGAACCATAACTGGTTCTAAAATACAGGTATGTGTAAGCAGTTACAGCAACATACACGAGGAGGTCTCTGGGACTCTCTGCAGAGATTAGAGAAAACTTCCCAGGCAAGGCAACATTTGAGTTGGGCTGTAGGGAATAAGTAGGAGTTTGAGGTGTTGAGGAGTGGGCGTTTTAGGCAGAAGAGCATGAATGGAGGCAGGAGACCACACAGTATCCTTGGAGATGCGTGATAGTTAAGGATGCTTGGGGGTGGGTGGAAGAATACAGATGAGGCTGAGAAGGTCAGCGGAGCAGGCCTGAGTCGAACTGACCAGAAAGACAGACTGTAGATGTCTGAGTGTTATGTACAAATGCAGCAGCATATTAAAACATGTTAAAGACTCCATGTCTAGGATAGAGAGACAAAGGAACCCACATCAAATCCTCAGCCTGTCCTCGGTAGGCATGCTGCCTTCCACACGTATCTTCCCAAGTCTCATATGCCTAGCAGGGAGGTGTCAGCTACTTAGAATAATCATCTTTGAACTGGATGTGGTGGTGTACCCTTGTACTCCCAGCTACTATACTCAGGAGGCTGGGGCAGGAGGATTGCAAGTTTAAGGACAGTGTGAGCAACTTAATGAGACTATCTCAAAATAAAAATAAAAATAAAAATAGAAAAGGATTAGGGCTGCAACTCAGTGGCAGGGCACCTGTCTAGCGTGTGCACAGGTTCCAGAGTTCAGTCCCCAGTACCACAAAAAATAATGGTTTACGTACAGAAGTGGACTCATAGCAGATACAGAGGTCCTCATTTAATCTACGTTGGAATCTTCTTCAACTCACTTCTTAAACATAGTTCAAGTAGAAATGGTTAACCATTTGACCATTTTAGCTGAGCATGCTCCTACAACGTTGTTAATTGTTCAGCATGAGTCATTTCCCCTTTAGCAACTTAACCAGTTCTACTAGCAGGGTAGAGTTGGTGACTTTATTTTTGAAACTTCCCCTGCCTAAATGGGCCATGTCAGGAGCTAAGCTGGCCAATTACCTGCAGGGTCAGCTTGTGACACATCCTGAGTATCCTGCCAAGGAGGGAGGCTTCATCCCATAGCCACTGAGGACAAACGGAAGCTCCAAAGAGGCAGAGTTCCAGATAAATGTTCTTCCAAAGGATGACCTGGCAGCTCTTTAGCTATTCCTGAGACAAACCTTCTATCGAATTAGAATGCACAGAGTGTGGCCTGGCTTAGAAGGAGGGGTGAAGGGCAGGAAGGGGAAAGAGTGGAGAGGCTCACAGGATGTTTCGGTTGGGACTTTGTCCTTGGGGGGTTTTGCGCTCCTGTATGGAGACAACTGAACGGAATTATAGGGTGTTGAATACAGAGAGAGTTGCTGGCATGGTTTGGCCACTGTCCGCAGAGGGCTCCCGTGGTAGCCCTAATGCCTCTCCTCACATCTCATCCTAAGCCTTTCAAGGCTTAGCATGACTTTCAGGGCCTTTCACAGTTTCTCTGGAATTTCTGGAAAGGTGATCCTTATTTTCCCTTGCTCATGGTGGGATTTCTCTACTTGTACCTGCAGTTGTGCTAGTCATTTATTGGGAGGCAGAGGGAGAACCCAGCATCTGGGGTCTGATTGTGGTACCGCAGTGCCCTGGAGGCTGAGGAGAACCCGCCCATACTCTTGCAAGGCAGCCTGTGGAGACACTGGCATGTTTGTGTTTACAGAATCGAGAAGCTGGAGAATGAAGTTAAGACCAGCCAGGACAAATTCGATGAAATCACTTCCAAGTGGAAGGAGGGCAGACAGAAGAAGATTCCCCAGGAGCTGTGGGACATGCTCAACGCTCAGCAGCTGCACTGTGCTGGCCTGATAGAGGACAAGAACAAGCTCATCAGCGAGCTGCAGCAGGCAAGAGGCGGGGTGCTGTATTCCGGCGGAGCGAGTCTGGCTAGAGTATTGAACTGGGTTGCTGGTCTGCTTTTCCTGAATGGAGACATGTGAAGGCTGTGCTTGCTTAGTGAGAGTGCTGCATGATTCAGATGATCAATTTTTTTTCTTTAATTATTTTTTTAATGGTAAAAACCATGCACTATTAAATGGATTACCTTCACTATTTTTAAATGTCTGATAGTGCTAGTGTATTTGTACTGTTGCACAATAGATTTCCAGAACATTTTAATCCTGCAGCACTAAAGCACTGTTAGATATTAATTCCCTCTGCCTGTCCCTGCAACACTTGTTAATGAGCTTTTGGTTTTCTTTTTTTAGCTATTTTAGATAGTTGTTTCAAATGAGTGGATTCATATGGTATTTGTTCTTTTGTGACGGGCTTATTTTGCTTAGCATAATACCCTTAGGGTTTATCCATGTCATAGCAGTCAAAAGAACTTTTTCCTTTTTAAAGGCTGCATAATATGCATATATATGCACCTGTATATGTTTTACCATTTTCTTTATCTTATTTTTCTGTAGACATCTAAATTGCTTTCACCTCTTGGCTATTGTGTGTAATATTGCTATGAACATGTGTGTATACTTAGCTCTTTGAGATTCTGCTTTGAATTCCTTTGGCTATATACCTTAAAGTGAAATTGCTGGATATTATAGTAGTTCTATTTTAAATTTTTAAGGGAATCTCCGTACTCTTTTCCATAATCATTGCAGTTTATATTCCCACCAATAGTAGGTAAGGGTTCTCACTTCTCTATATCCTTGTCAATAACACTTATAATATTTTGTGTGTGTGTGCATGCATGCATGTGTGTGTGTGTGTGTGTGTGTGTGTATGTGTGTGGTGCTGGGCATCAGTTGCATGGCCTCATGTATGCGAATCAAATACTGTATGATTGAGTTACACCCCTGGCCCTTTCTAAAATTTTACTTTGAGACAGGGTTTCACAAAGTGGCCCAGGGTTGGCCTTGAACTTTTGATTCTCCTGCCTCAGCCTCCGAAGTAACTGGAATTATAGGCAGGCACCACCATGCCCAGCAATAAATTTTTAACTGGTAGAAAAAACACTGTAGTAATTTCAAATCATTGGTTATCTAATAGAAAGATACTTTTGTAGCAAATGCTGTTTGGGATTTTATGTTCTTGCTTAAGGAATTGAATTTAGTCTGCAATAGATATGATCTGGTGCTGGATTTGTACCCTAACTGCTTAGCTGGAACCCTCTAGGCTTTCCTAGGGGCTTGCAGTGAGATTTGTACTGAGTGATAACTGCTGGGTCTGATTTTGTGTTGTGTGCTCATTTCGTGTTACCCTGACCTGGCGTTATGCCAGTCCCCACCCTGTGGTCTTCTCCACCCTTCAAAGACTCTTCTGGAGCCATTGTTTGCTCGCACAATTTCATTCTTAGTGTTTACCATTTCTGATGGAGGGTCCCAGGGGCCATATGCTTGGTACCTGTTGTTCTTGTCACAAGCTATTCTTTTTTTAAAAATTTTATTGTTACATGTTTGCAATACATCTTGATTACGTTCATCGGAGGGAGCTGGTACATGTACATGATGCATCTTAATTCTTTATGTTCCCCTCCCTTCTACTGCTCTTCCTCCATCTCTTGGTCCCCCTCTCATTTGCAAAAGATCGATCTCCCTGTTTTCTATTATGTATCTTTTATTTTGCTCTTTAATTTATTTATACTTTGGGTTCCTCTTATGAGAGAAACCATGCACTGTTTAAGCTTGTGTGTCTGATTTATTTTACTTAATGTTATGATCTCGTATTATTCTCAAGGAGTTAAAAGTCAAGGATGACCAGTATGTGAAGGACTTGAAGAAACAGTCAGAGGACATCTCCCTGCTTCTAGAGAGGATGGAGGAGCAAGTGAAGAGCATGATGAAGGCCTTCCGCCAGGAGCTCTTCAACATAGAGGCAAGGGGTGTGAAAAGACCGCTTTCTGCATCTGGATGCCCCTGGGAGAGCTGGGGAGAGCTGGGCCCATCGAAGCAGGGACCTACCTGTCTTTGTCTTCTGATTTCTGTCTCTGCTCTAGGACGTTGTTAATTCATTTGCTCCTTCATCCACTCATTGAGGTAATCATCAAGTGCCTACTATACGCCAGGCACTGTTCCAGGGGCTCAGGGTGCAGCTGTGAACAAAACAAAGTCCCCAAAGGAGCCTGTAATCTCGTAGGAGATAGCTGGAAATAAGCAAATACATTAGTAGCTATATAATTTGGTAGGTGGTAAGAAACATTTTGAGAGAAAAATAAGGCAGGAATGGGGAGTGAAATGGAGAGGTTAGTACTTCATAACTGTAGGCATACCTGAGCCGTGTTCTGTTTATTTATGGCACTTGGGATGGGGGATGGAGGGTGGGGGGTGGGGGAAGGCAGTGCCAGACAAGATTCAGGAACCCGTACCTTGAACTTGAACCAATGCTCTGGTTGGGAGTCAAGGTTGAGCTGCGTGCAGGTTTGCCCCAGGACTGCCTTGGTCTTCCTCCAGCTCCCTGCCTCTGTTGATACATTTCACCTCTAAATTCATGCAAGGTATAAACTTCATGATGCTCAATTTCATGCAATTCCTGTAGCCCCTTGGCTGCATGAAATTTGGCCAGTCTGAAGGTGGATGTGACTTAGTCTTTATAGCTGGTGATGTGGCACTACGTGATTATCTGAAATTTCTTTAATACTGATGAGATCTGCTCACCAGAAGTGGACACAGGGCCTTCTCCCCTCCTGGTCATAGAAAGCCTTTGAGGTGGAACGACAGGAGCTGCTGACCAGCAATAAGAAGAAATGGGAGTGGGCGCTGCAGGCTCACAGCACCAAGGAGGTAAAGGGGTGGCAGTGGAGTTGGGGGTGACTCCCACTGTGACTGGATGGCCAGCCTTTCATATCCCGGCCAGGGCTGCTGGGTGGGCATCCATTACTGGGCTTCATGGTTAATCCATGTGGCCTGGCAGGTGGGGGTGTCCCTGTGGGGGATGAGCACCAACCACCTTTGCAGCTTGCTGTAGTTTCCATGGCCCTGCCACTGTCTCCTTGGGTATTTACCCTGGCCATGGATATTCATGGCCCAAGATGGTGTTTTAAAGGGTATGGGATTCTCACTGTATTTCAGAGAGGTAAGGAATAAAGAAGGATCTTGACCAAGACTCTGAGGGATTTTTTTGGAAATACAAATGATTGCGAGGTCTGTGTCAGCTTCCTGATGGAACATTCCTCATGGAGTGTCTGGATTGAGGGCTGCATGAGCAGTGCAGGCCGTGACCCAAGAGATCAGAGGCTTGGGGCCGCTGAAAGCCACCAGACTTCCCCAGCCATGGAACTTGCAAACCTTGCCCTGTGCCATGCCTTTCAGGCCACTGGAAGGATTGAGTTGGGGTGGGGAGGGCCCCTAACTTTTCCCTGTTTTCCCTGCAATGCAGCTGGAGTACCTTGTCAACCGCATCAAGAGAGTGGAGGACTATGAGCAGCAGCTGAACAAGCAAAGGATCTGGGACTCTGAAGAGTACCTCATCATCAAGATCAAGCTGGAGCAGGATGTGCAGGTGCATGGCTGTCCTCACACAGTGGTCTGGGTGGCGGGCGGATAGTGAGCGCCCGTGAGCCACTCCCAGTAGAGTTCCTGAGGTGGCCCATTCACCAGATATTTATTAATGTCTGCTTTCTTTTACATGGTCATATCCAAAGGAACTCATGGCCAAAATACATGTGAAGGAGCACTTTTTTCCTTCCTTTCTTTTTTTGGTACTGGAAAACGGATTGAACTCACAGCCTTCGCACTGAGCTACATCCCAGCCTTTTTTATTTTTTTATTTTGAGACGGGTCTTGCTAAGTCAACTAAATGGCCCAGGCTAGGCTCAGACTTGTGATCCTCTTACCTCAGCCTCTCAGAGTGCTGAGATTACAGGTGTGAGCCACCACATCAAGCTTGTTTTTGAGACAGAGTCTCACTATATAGTCCCGGCTGGCCTTAAACTTCCTCCTGTGCCACCATGCCTAGCTTGCTTCCTTCCTTCCGTCCTTCATTCTTTCTTCATTCTCATTCTTCTCTCCTCTCTTCCCCTCCGTCTCTCCTCCCCTTCTTTCCTTCCCTTCCCTCCCTCCCTCCCTCCTTTCCTTCCTTCTTTCCTTCCTTCCTTCCTTTTCTCTCTTAGGTGCTGGGGACAGAACCCAGGGCCTCTGACATAACAGGAAAACCCTGTACCACTGAGCTACACCCCCAGCTCTGAAGAATATTTTCTATAGAAAACTAGTGGAGGAGATCTTCATGATCATATGAACATTTGTGGAGAGAATCAGGATTTCAAGAGTGGCAAATGTCAACTGACCCAGGGGCAAGTTAGCTGTGTCACAGTGCTACAGCCAAGTCCACTGCTGCTGAGACCAGTGACTGTCTGCTGGGTATTTCCCACATTCAGGACATTTAATGTACAGTGTCTCTAACTGTTGTGATAACACAAAAGGATACATCACCAACAGGGTTTTATATATGGGGAAACTGATGCTTAGAGACAGGGCTTTATATTGAGCACTTGGTAAACCTGGATTCAAACCCACTTCTGTCCTGCCCCTTATACCACAGAGCTCCCAACTAGTGGTTTGTAAGAGCAGCAAGGCAGATTCTGACTCACCATCAGAAAGAACCTTTTAACAGAACTATCCAATGTGGAAAAGGGAGTCTGCAGACAAAGCATCCTTTATCTCATTAGGTATTCGCAGGCTGAATGACCCATCTGTCTTCATTACCTAAGGATTCTTGCTGAAGGAGATTAGACTGGTTTCAAAAGTGCTTTCCAAGCCTGGGATCCTGTGATTCAACACCAGTTTTTAAAAATGCATCTCTAGTTACGTGTAGCTGTGATGCGATCGTGTTATTCGAGCACAGTCCAGTGACTTCAGTCTCTGTGTTGACTGAGTGTTAAATTAAAGCTTTCCCACATACCTCTGCTAGAAGTTCAGTGCTCCCTCTGCCTGTAGCTTTGAATCAGGAAGTTCTATTTTTAAAGGCCCATTAGACTACAAATGTATTTACCAGTCTTGAGAATGTGCCTGGGCCCTTGCCATATTAACATCGTGGAGTGAGAGCCCTTGACAGAGAACATGCTATCTTAGAGGGTAGCGTTATTCTGCAGGCTGTATGGGATGTAGTTTTACTGAAAATGGCTATTGTTAAACTCTGAGTTTGTCTTGGTTTTATGATAAATTATGTGACAAAATTACCTAGTGTTGGTTTCAAACAGGGGGATACATGGGGCCTTATGCTCTTAATTAATTATGCTCTTACTTGAATGAAGCCAAAAATTCTGGGATGAGGGGAAAAGATGAAGGAGGAGGGAAGGTGAGACTAGAGAGACAGGCACAAGAGGCTGTTGCTGGGGACGCAGCTCTCCTGCTGGCCCTTCCTGGGGGACTGAAGGCGGAGGGTGCAGGAGGAGATGCTCACCCTGAGAAAGGGGCACAGCTTATCTGCATCACAGTTCTTCCCTACATCAGGTGGGAGCTGGGAGGGCACACACTTTCCTTTTACTGGAACGCAGGCATCCATCAGCGATGACCCATATGGCCACACCTGGACTGTTCTGGTGAATTACACCTTACCATAGAACCAGTAGGTATTCTCTTGCTAGACAATCCAGTCAGGAGGCATGGATTTTTGTTAAGAAGATATATCTTTTAGCTCCATGCCACAAACTTGCTCTTTCTGGCTAATTCATAGCACTCTATCACTCCTAAAATATGCAACTGAAATTCTTACAGACCAGTCACAAACAGAAGCCCATTACATACATAGATTTGGTTGGGTGAGTAAAGTATGAGAAAAAAATGTCTATTTTTAAGTACTTACTGCTAGTAAAGGTCATGTTGTTAAAGAATGGAGCAAAAAGGCACTTGTAAACATTTTGCACTAAAGGCAGATTTTGCTAACTGCGCCCCGCCCCCTCCAGCCCAAAATAAAACTACTAGAAACACTTATTTTAGTTCTTGATACAGGAAGAATGATGGTTTTATTTTTAGGCCTTCTATGCTCATTTAAAATGTAACATGGCCCAGTTCACTTTTAGGAACTTTAATACAGAATTAACCGCAGACTTACTGAGCAAATTTTGGTAATTCACATTAGGCAAAGCTCAGCGATTAAACAAAATAGATTCTGTCCTCAAAGACCTTATTATCCATGGAATGAGAAAGCCAACAGGGCAAATCATACAATAGGGCAGGGAAAAAAAGCTGCAGAAACTGGCAAAAGGGGAAAGCGAAGGTGTGGCTGTAAGTGAAGTCGCTAGTCTTTTGGTTCTGGAGTGGATGCTGGGGTCAAGAGGGTTCTTTGGAATCAGCCATAAAAGCAGAAGGGAAGGCACTGATCAATGGCAGCTTTGCTGAGCTACCTGGTGGGCAAGTGATGGCACCCACAAGAGGCTGCAGGGAAGCACCACTGCTCAGGCAAGAGAGGGGACCTGAGGATGACACATGCATCACCTTCACATTGAAGTGCTTTGGTGGAAGATTGTCTTGTAAGCTCCATAAATTATTTACAAAAATCAAGCATCATGTTTGCCCACTGATCTTGGGAACATAAAGTACAGCTTTGCAAACTCTCTTTGGATGATTGAATAAGCACAGTTATTTAACAAGATAATTAAAAAATTCAAAACATAAAACTATGTTCAATATAGGACAATCAAGGATGACCATATGTTGAGATTAAAACCTGAGATAACTATCAACAGAATCCCTAGTATTGTGAGTTTGGGCAGGCCCCCAATATCCTAAAATGAGTGCATGGTGAAGACTTAAATAAAAGAGAAAAGTAATATGAAGTTTGGCGTCCAGGAAGGTCAGAACTCTCTCAGACCTAAGACAAAGACTTTTCTGGACAGCCACTATTTGTTGAATTTCAAACAAATTCGGGGGGTGTGAAGGAAAATGAAAGAAAGGAATAGCTGAGGTAAAGGCAGGAAACTGAACAGGACCTTGAGAAGTTAGAACAAAGACTTTTCCAGCAGTAAATTTTGCCAATTAAAGAGACCTGTTTGATCTATAAGGTTGGTAGTTTGTTGCTCTGGAATAGGGAGTGAGAGCTCATGTCCTTCGCTGGCTCAGTTGTGGTGTTACCTTGTCTTCAGAGAACTGTGGTCAGCAGTTTAACCCTTACAAAGCCCAGTCCCCAACACCTACTCCTGAAAGTCTTGTGAAAACAGACGATGAACAGTGTAAGTCATGTCATGTTGTACTGTAAAACACAGACTATTATTAGTATTGTAAATTGGTTGGTCACATGCCAATAACACCTAGGTGTGGAGCCAGGAGGAAGTTGATTTGCCTTTGGGACCTGGTGGCCGGGGTGAGTGCCTGGTGCTTGTTGCATTACTAATACTTCCAGGCATCAGTCCTCCAGGAATGTCCAGCAAAGAACAGCAGCAAATGTTTCCCACAGGAGGAAATAAATGGGCAAACATGGGCAAGTAAAGAAGTGGAAATTAAAAGCACCACAAATTTAAGTTTTTTTCAGTTTGAAAAGAAAAAGACAGGACAACTTTCTTTGTTCAAAGCCTTTTTTAAAAAATTAATTTTTTAGCACATTTTAGATATATATAATGATCACATTCATGATAGGGAATTGGTACCTGTATGTAATACATCTTGACTGTTGTTTTTTCCCCAGTACTCTCCCCTCCCTTCAACTCCTCTTCCTCTCTTTATTTATAAAAGTTTTGTTTCAACCTTTTCCTTCTATTCTTTTTTTTTCTTCCCTCCCTTCTTTTTCCCTTCCTTTTCCATTATTCCCCTTCCCATTTGCACATTTTCTTACTATTTCCCAGTGTCTGTATACATTTTGGATCTTCTTTACCCTTTTGGTATCTCACACCAGAAAAACAATGCAATATTTACACAGGTGTGTCTGACTTATTTCATTTAAGAGTATGGTCTCAAGGTGCATCCATTTAACTGGAAATGTCTCAAGGTTATCCTTATTTATGACAGACTAGTACTCCACTGTATAAAACAATCACATCTTTATTCATTCATTCATTAATGAGTATTTGGGCTCTTTCCAGGATTTAGTTATTACAAACTATAAACATGGTTGTGCATATATCACCATGGTATGATGCTTTTATTTCTTTTGGGAAGATACCAAGAAAAGGAATAGTGGGGTCCTATAGATAGAACCTCTAGATTTAATTTTTTTGAGGAATCTCCATACTGATTTTTACAGCGGTTACTCCAGTCTACAGTCTCACCAACAATGGAGAAGAGTTCCTTTTTCTCCACATCCCCACCAGCATTTGTGACTGATTGATTTCATGATAATAGCCATTCTTTCTGGAGTGAGATGGAATCTCAGTGTTGTTTTAATTTGTATCTCTTGAATGACTGGTGACATTAAACATTTTTTAATATATTCATTTGCCGTTTGTACTTCTTCATCTGAGAAGTGTCTATTTATTTCAGATTCCAATTTTTGGATTGGGTGTCTAAATTTGGGGGTTCTGATTGTTTTCAGTTCTTTATATAGTCTAGATATTAGTCCTTTGTCTAAGGAACAGCTGGAAAAAAATTTTCTTGGTAGGTTGTCTCTTCATTCTGTTGGTGATTTCTTTTACCGTGCAAAAAGCTTTTTAATGAGATCCCAGTTGTTGATTCTTTGTACTATTTTCTGTATGATCAGGGTTTTGTTCATAAAATCTTTGCCTACACTTATGTTTTCAAGAATTCTACCTATTTTATCTTCCAATAGATTTAGTGTCTTTGTTTTAATATTTAGATTTTTGATCCATTTTGATTTTAGGTTAGTGCATGGTGAGAGATATGGGCTGAGTTTTAATCTTCAGCCTGTGAAAATCCAGTTCTGTCAGTGCCATTTATTAAAGAGGCTATGTTTCTTCCAGTAAAGGTTTTTCCATTGATCCCCAGGTCTGTTTTATCACAATAGTTTTGTAGTATAATTTCAAGTCAGGGATTTTGATGCCCCCTGCCTTGCCTGTTGCCCAGAATTGCTTTTGCTATTGTAGCTCTCTTCTGGTTCCAAATGAATTTTAGGATTTTTTTCTCTAGTTCTTTGAAGTATGTTATTAGTATTTTGATTGGGATTGCATAA
>NW_004955469.1:8454493-8455647 GCF_000276665.1 Chinchilla lanigera
CTGAGTTTGGTTATTAAATCTAGAGGTTTTGGGGTCTTTTATGTACAGTGTCATGTCATCTACAAATAATGATAATTTAACATCTTCCTTTCCTATCCATATTCCTTTTATTTCTTTCTCTTGCTTAATGGCTCTGGCTAATGTTTCCAAAACTATATTGAATAGGAGTGGTAATAATAGAAATGCTTCTAATTTTAGAGTGAAAGCTTTCAGTTTTTTGACCATTTAGTATGATCTTAGCTGTTGGTTTGTCAGAGATGGCTTTTTCTCAGATTGAAATATAGACTATCTATTTAAACTTTCTGTAGTGTTTCTAAAAAATCATGAATGGGTGTTGTGTTTTGTTATATGCTTTCTCTGCATCTATTGAGATGATCATGAGGTTTTTGGCCTTGGTCTCTAATATGTATTATATTTATTCTTTCAGGTATGTTGAACCATCTTTACATCCCCAGGATGAATCCTTCTTGGTCATAATACATAATCTTCTTGATGATTTGCTACATTCCACGTGCCAGTAGCTTATTGAGAATTTTGCATCTATGTTCACTAAGGAGAGTGACCTGCACTTCTCTTTTTTGGCTGGATCCTTCTCTGGTTTTGATATCAGAGTAATACTTGAATCCAGGAATGAGATTGGAAGTAATGCTTCCTTTTCAATTTCATTGACGGGTTTAAGGAGTAGTGGCATTAGATCTTCTCTAAATTTCTTGTAGAATTCAGCAGTGAAACCATCAGGACTTGGTTTTTCTTTGTTGGTAGTTTTTGTTTCAATTCTTTAATTTCATTGTCTGATATTGGGTTATTTGGAATTTTTATATCTTCTTGATTCAGCTTTGGTAATTTACATGTATCTAGGAATCTTCCAATTTCTTCAGTTTTCCATCTGATTAGAATACAGTTTCTTAATGTAGGTATTGATAATCTTCTGAATTTCTGCAGGGCCTGTTGTGATTTCATCCTTTTCATTCCTAATTGCATAGATTTGAATCTTTCCTTTCATAAGATTAGCTAAGAGGTTGTCAATTTTATTTAATCTTTCAAAAAACCAACTCTTCAGTTTATTGATCCTTTGTATTGTTTTCTTAGTCTCAATTGCATTAATTTCTGCTCTGATCTTTATAATTTTCTCACTTGTATAAGTTTTGGGCTTG
>NW_004955469.1:8457095-8477598 GCF_000276665.1 Chinchilla lanigera
AATTATGTATATATCAAATTCTTCTTCCATGTTTGGGCAGTTTTCTGCCATTACTTCTGTGAACAGATTTTTTAAAATTCCATTTGTGCAATCCCCTGCATTTTCATTGACTTCAAGCAATCTTATATTATTGTTCTTTGCATCATCTAGCAGCTATGGGATTGATTATTTGTGGTCTCTTGGTATTTTTATGAAATTTTTTTATGATTGCTAACCATAATCCTATCTTTTAGATCTGATATTCTATCCTCTCATTGGGCCATTCTGCACAGTATACTTCCCATGGAACTCCCTAATCTCTGGGATATCTGTTTGAATCTGTTTCATGGATTCCATTTTTTTCCATATTGAGTATTCGTGACTTTCATCATCTTTCTTAAGCTCCTCTAGTTTTTAAAAATCTGCATCTGCTCTAGATTCACTAACCATGTCCTCCATTGTGCTCATCATCTCTTCAAATTATCTGAGAAATTATTTCTAATTTATTTTTTTCTAAATCCTCATTCATCTACCTCATCATTTCTGCTATTACCATTTCAGAGGTTTCAGATGGGTGGCTTTTGAATTGTTGCACCCCACTGCTCCCCAGGGTTTGCCTTAGGTGGGCTGGAAATCTGGGGTTGCATCTTGCTTCTGTATGTTCTCTCTCTCTCTCTCTCTCTCTCTCTCTCTCTCTCTCTCTCTCTCTCTCTGCTTAAGTTTAGCTTCTGTGTTGCTGCTTGCAAATTGCTTTGGTAGGTAGCTTGATTGCTCATATCAAGAACTCTTTAGCAAATGACTACTTTTCAGAGATGTCTTCCAGGTATAGCTGGCTTTTGGCTTTTTAGTCTGTTGCAGGATCCCACCTCTTCATTTTATTGGGGATGAGAAGTTGTTGCCTATTTAGCCTAGCCCCTAGTTCTTTGGTACTGGCCTATAGTATTGTTTATGACTCTCAGGCAATCTCAGTCTTTGCATAAAAGGGAGAACAACTGAGTAGAACAACTGTACAACTGTGTCACCTTGGATAAAGTTGTATAATCAGTAATAACAATAGCATCAAGCATAGCCTAGGAAATGACAAACTGTGGTAACTAGTAATTTGCCACCTTTCATCATATAAATAAGTTTTATAGTTATATAACAAAATCTAAAACAAACCAGAAAATTGTATATAGTAAATAATCCCTCAATATAGCAATTTTACCCTCAGGGCAGAAAATTTAAAAAGGATAAGAGAAAAGAATAGAGAAATAGAAGAAGAGGAAGATTTGAAGCAAGGCTGAAGGACAAAGGAAGATTACACAAGCTTTGGGAAACTTATGAAGAAGACTGGAGGGAAAGAAAGAAGGAAGAAACAGAAACAGAAACAAGAACAGAACACAACAACAACAAACTAGAAACAACGTCCATGCTCATATAAAAAGAAGGACAAACAAGGAAAAAAAGCAAAGAAAGAAAGAAAAAATGTCCACTTCAAGACACATCTCTGCTGTCACTGGTAGACAAAGGGGTCAGACAGAAACCAGATCCATGTTGGATGATCCTAGCAAGCCTGCTTTAGAATTATAGTCGGGTGGTAAATAATCCCAGCAAGCCTGTGTTTTCAACTCCACTGAAGTTCAAGCTGGTCTTGGTTTCTGCCCGTGAGCCTGGGACAAGTTGTTTTGGCCCACAACACTCCAGGTGCTTCTTTCTGGGTTTAATTCAGCTCCTTGACCCTGGGTGTCTCCCATGGCTGCATCTCACCCTGATACTGGGAGCTCTGAGATGGAGCTGACCCACTGCTGCTCTGAGTCCTGGGTTTAGCTGTCCTCTTTCCAAAATGGCAAGCAGCAAATCACCCTCTCCTGGGGACATTTAAATTGGATTGAAATCACTCATCAGCCACTGAAGCCTGCAGTGTTCACTCTCCATTCCACTGGTGCATTTCTCTGTGGAGGCCTCTAGAGTCACTGATAGTCACTATGCCTCTGCAGCATCGAGCCACTGCTCTTACTCCATAAGCCAGGCTTCAGGAAGAAAGCACCACTTGGCACCGTCCTCTTCTGCATTGAGGTCCTTTTCCTTGCTCTCCCTGTGGGCTCCAACTCTTGCTTCAGATCCTTGCTGGGTCTCTGGGACCCACTTCTCTTCTTCCCTTCCCCATGTTGCTCTATTCCAGTGTCTAGACTTTAAATCTCAGAGACCCTGATTCACCACTGCTTGCCATTCTCGCATCTTCCTGGAAGTCTAGTTCAGTTTTATAACCTGTGTTCAGCTAGGTGACACACTGGATGTGGTTTCACAGAGCTGACAAATTGAATGATGCTATGATTCTTTTCCTTTCAAAATAAATTTTATTATGTAGGAAAAATGCACAACCCATTTACACAGTTACATCATAATCTGCCTTTAAGAATGAAATTCTCATGACAGTTTAGGTGATAGAGGTTGTATTTCAAGACCAGATGCTCTTGTTGTGAAATTTATATAAGAACAGTCCAATGGCCACATAGGTTTGGGGAAAGCCTTCCTGGTAATGGGGCTCACTGCAAAGCTATGAGAAGCAGCCACTTGCTGGTATTCCCAATCCAGAACAGCTCTGGAGGCCCTCTTCTGTGAGTACACCTATTGTTATCATCCAGCATGCAGCCTTTCTCCTGGCTTTTTGCACAAAGCTACCTTACAGACCACTAGCCTCCTGCATGTTTAGTGTGTTCTGACTCTGACCCATTGGGTTATGACCCAGCTGTTCATATTTGATGCAGTACCACTGGTTTCCATAGAAGAATGGGGGCAGAAATCACTGCAGCTTTGCAACAAGAATCCCTGAGTCCCTTTCTCTAAGACACTCCGGGGACCATCTCTACGGGAAGACTGGGCACAGATCTTTGCACCTGAACTGAAGCTGTGCTGTCAGCAGCTTCCAGATGCCTTGCGGTCTCTTGTGAATGTCAAAAATGTCAGACCTGAGTGTTAGACATGTTTGGCAAGGATAGGGTGTAATTCCTGGCAGCTTCCAGCCACACTCAAGCACCTGCCCAAGGTTGGTCCTACCCAGTCCTTGGTACTAACAGGTGTGGTGAGCAGGGATTGCACTCTTGGCCAGTAGGAGCATAAACCTTCAATTGCTCTTTGGAAAGCAATTTTCTGGTTGACTTTGACCTTGTAATTTCATTTCTAAGAAAATACTTCAGGAAATAAAGGTACCCAATGAGTTTTATATATAATTTATGCTAGCATTATTTTATGGTGGTGAAAGTATCAAAATAACATAAATATATAACTATAGGGAAATATAAAATATTATGATCATGGTGAGCATAAACAGTTCATATGTGATAAGAGTGCTATGCACTATTAAACTGATGTTGATAAAACTTCACTAATACAGATTTGTGTGTGTGTGAATGTGTGTGTGTGTGCAGTATTGGGGATTGAACCAAGGACCTTAACATTAGACCGCATCCCTTTTTATTTTTTATTTTGTGATGGGGTCACACTAAGTCACTAAGTTGCCCAGCCTGGGCTTGGACTTTCATTCTTCCTGCCTCTGCCTCCCTGAGTGTTGGGATTACAGGCATATGTACCATGCACAGCTCAGAAAATTCTTATATGATAATAGTAAGGGAGAAGCATAGCGTATAAAATTATTGGCCTAGTTTGATTCCACAACATAAAGAACACTGGTGGGAAACATGCATATATGTTAACAGAAACTGCCTTTAGGTGTTGGAATTGTAGGCAGCTTTTCCTCTCCCTTCTCCTCTAAGACTTCTCCTCTTTCATTTTCTGTATTTTCCAAATTTTCCAAACAAATGAATTTTGCTTTTGTAATCAGGAAAAATTTTTACAAGGAAGAGCATATAAGTGGCCAGCTGTGGTGGCACATGCCTTACTCAGGAGGCTGAGGCAGGAGGATCTCTGTGAATTGGAGGCCAGCTTGGGCTATATAGTGAGTTCAAGACTAACCTGAATTACAAAGAGAGACCATGTCAAAAAAAAAGCAGATAAGCATATTTTTTATTTTGAAACAAGATCTCATGTAGTCACTAAATTGCCCAGGCTGGGCTTGAACTTTCATTTCCATGGTTCTGCCTCAGCCTGCAAGTGCTGGGATTAAGGTGTGTACCACCACACCCGGCTTGTGTGTCATTGCCTTTATTCTCCTCTGCGTCACCTCCTAGCAGTTATTCTTGTTGAAGAGGTTTGTGATTGCAGCTTGGAATCACTTCCTCTGTCGATTCCCTGGCAGGAGTTTGTAGTCCTGGAGAGGGAGATGTGAAAGGAGATTTGCTGTGTTACCGAGATCTGATTGTGCCTAATTGCCTTGCCTATTCCTGCCTTCCACCCAGGACAGGCAGGAGCTTCAGCCCGTCCATATCTGCCTTGCCTCCAGCCTTGCCTCTAATCATTTGTTCTATGGGGCCTGGGCTGATCATTTCCCTCCCCTGCTCATCACCTTTAGTAACATCCACTGACTTCTGGAGAGTGCTTTGTAGTCCCAACTTTAAAGTTCTGGCTCAGTCAGCCTCAGTCTGACCATTCCTTGCCTTGGGCCTCATATCCCCAGTACCCCTCCCTCTCTCTTCCTTTCTTGTGTTTCTGGACATGCCATTTCCTCTCTCCAGGGCTCTCTCTTCTCAGTGTCACCTGAGTAACTTCCTCTCATTCTCCAGGTCTCAGGCAGACATGCTAATGCCACCTCCTCAGAATACTTCCCTGTTCCTCAAGGCCAAGGAGAGTGCTCCTCTCATTGGTCCCATGACACCCTGTGCTGACCTGGGCCTGACTTCTAGATCCTGGCACCTGCTTGTCTCTCCATGTCCTACACAGGACAAGACCATATCCCCAGAGTTTTCCTAGCAGCACCTAGAAAAACGTCTAATATATATATTAGGCATTCCATAAATATTTGTGAATGAATGAATATAACTAATAGAAACCAAAAAGTAGGATGTCTGTCCTCCTTTTAAGCAAACATGGTTTGCTTAACACTAATGCTGCTGTTCTGGAAGATCAAAGTGGAGAAATTTCAAGCTTTTGTAGCAGTATTATTTTTCATGGTGTTATCTCTATCAAGGATGGTGGAAAGTGCCAGAGTTCATTGGACTTGAAGGCTTTCACAGTGCTCTTTCTTAGGCTTTGGCTATGCAGGTTTCAACTTATGGAGGATTGGTTTATATTTTCTCTAACTGGCCTTTAATCTGCCTCTACTGGTAGAATGTCTAAGAATCCAGGCTGAAACACCTGTCCCTAAGAGTCTTCTGGCAACATTGGAACACACTGTCAAGGTCTTCAGGCACAATGTTACACCAGGGCCAATTAGTTGGGTGTCTATTTTGTCTTTTAAACTATAGATTCTTGAGCAACAGCTTCAGCAGATGAAAGCAACATATCAACTAAACCAAGAAAAGTTAGAGTACAACTTCCAGGTGCTGAAGAAGAGAGATGAGGAAAGCACAGTGATTAAATCCCAGCAGAAGAGGAAGATCAATCGGTAAGTTAGCATGTAGAGCGTCTTTCTTCTGGACCCTTTTATGCTCAGAATAGGGATGAATATGTACTCTTCTATCTTGAAGGAGAAACCCACTGACATATGCAACTCTTATTAAAAGTTTGTTTTGGAAAAGATGATACATTCAAGTGGTTCTACTTTTTCCTCCCCCAGAAACAGTATTCAGCAAAAAGTCCTTCTACCATCTTCTACCTTGTTTCCTACCTCTAGGACATTTATTTGTTTTTTCCAGAATTTCTTTATGCATGTCAGAGCACAAGTAAATATTGTAAATCTTCCTCTGCTTTTACACAAGTATGGCATCTGTAACCACTGTTCTATATCTTGTAGACCTTTCTGTTTTAGTTCATAGAAAGTTTTCACATTATTTTTAAGTTGCTTGCTACTCCACAGCAGAGGGGGACTATGACTTATTTAACCAGTCTATACTGACGGACATGTAGATTGTTCCTAATCTTCTGGTACTGCAAATAATACCAACATGACTACTCATTTCAATGGGCCAATCTGCTTTTGTGGTTCACTTAAAGGTACCTATTGCTCAGAATTTCTCACTCATCCTTCCTCTTTCCTCCCTTCTCACTTCCTGCCTTTCTTCCTTTAAGAATTGTCTAAGTACCAGAGCATTGTGCTGGGCTCTGAGGATTAGAGTAGAATAAGTTATCTTGTTTAAAACAGAATTGACGAATTTCTTTCAAGCCCCAAATAGGCTAGCATTATTTAAGAATTCTTCCACTAGTAGACTGATTTTACATTTTGAATAAATATTGGGTATATAGAGAAATACCAGTTGACCTTTTGATAGTTACATATAAGAGAAAATGATACTGGAAAAAAAAAAGTGGGCATTTTAAGCCTTATTACCTGAGAAATAAGCATAGTTAGGGGACAGTACTTAGGGAAAAATCCCACCCTATGGCCCGTACTAGATACTAGGTGGGGCAGGGAATCAGTGAAAAGGAGATATATGAGGAAGCTTCCCAAAGAGTGAAATCGTGCTGGGTGTGGGGACATAGACTGGCAAAAGAAGAGGGGACTCCAGGTGGGCTGGGCTGTGTGGTGGCTGGGAAGGGCAGTGCTGAAGGCAGAAGGCAGGGACAGACTGTTGCGTGTCACATAATGGCCTAGAAGAGGCTGGCGAGATGGGGCAGGATGAGATAATGCGGCAGTTCTGAGGCTTGCTGCGTGGGGTGGGGTGAGGAAGGGAATGTCATCATCACATGGTCCACTCTTTACCAGCTCTTCACTCTGACTTCAGCCCTGGACAGGTTTCCCCCGGCCTGCAGAACCCTGCCACTGCCCTGTGGCTTTTCTCTAGGTGCTTTTTTTTTTTCTGCTTTCACTGTCGTTTTCCTTTCTGTACCATTCTGCCTGCAATAGTTCATAATTTGACCGCTGTCTTGGTCCATCAGTGCTGTTGGGACAGAAAACTTATATACTAGTTAGCTCTTCTTTTGTTGTAATGCAATATCCAACACCTACAACTTAGAGGAGGAAGGGGTTAATTTGGCTCACCAATTAGAGGTACAGTCCATGGTCAGCTGGCTCCAAGGCTGAAATGGCATGGTGGGAGGGCATGGCGGAGAAAAGCTGCTCATGTCATGACCGGAAGCAAAGAGAGAAGGGAGGAGCCTGGGACAAGAATATATCTTTCTGTGTCATTTCCCTCAGGGCCCACCTCAAACCAGACCCTAGCTTCTATCAGCACATTCAGCCATTAATTCATCAATGGATTAATCCACTGATGAGTATAATGGCCCCATGATCCAGTCACCTTCCAAAAACTGCACCTCTGAATACATGAAACTTTTGGGGGGACATTTTAGAGCTCATGTCCATCTCATTGTGAAAAATGTATTTAGTCCATCTTTAAGAGTTACTAGCCAGGTGTGGAGGTACATACCTGTAATCCCAGCACTTGGGCGGCTGAGGCAGGAGGATCTCTATGAGTTTGAAGCCAATCAGGGCTAATAAAAAAGGAATTCAAGGCCAGTCTAAACTGCATAACAAAATCCTGTCTTAAAAAGACCAAAAAAAAAAAGGGTTGCCAAAGTCTCAACTATTTAACTATTTCAGCATTGCCAAAAAGTCCAAGTCCAAAGTCTCCTCTGAGACTTAAGGCGAACTCTTAGCTATGAGCCTCTGTAAAAATCAAAAAGAGTTAAATGCTTCCAACATGCAATGGCATAGAACAGTGGTGGCAAGCCTGTGGGCACATGTGCTGCAGTAGGCATGCAGAGCCCTCTGTGTTGGCACATGAGCTAAGTCGCTCCAGCAGCCAAACATGGGTAGTTGTTCTCTAATCTAAACCTCAGTATTGCAGTGTTGCACTTTGTGTTAAATAAGTGGGTTTTGTGTTGCAGTTTGAGCACTTGATCTCTGAAAATTTTGTCATGGCTGGTATAAACATTCCCATTCTAAAAGGGAGGAACAGGGAGATAAAAAGGAATGGGCAAAGGAAGACTGAACCCAGTGGGGCAAACATTAAACCTTGTCTCCATGCCCCACACTAAGGGCAAATTGTGGTGAGATGTGAGTTCCAAAAGGCTTGGGAGACCCTACCTCTATGGCCTTGCCAGTTGCAACAGACATGGCCTCTCTCTTGGGCTGCTCTGTTCATTGCCTGTGGCTTTCATCAGGAGACGTTCCATGTTCTTGGCATCTCCAACTTTCTTGAGTGTCCACTGCACCTTTCATTTCACTCTCACAGCTTCACACACTACCCTCTCAGGAGCACATTGCTTGGCCTCCCAAGGCTTCCTCTGAAGTCTGAGTGGAAGCCTCTGTGACCCAATAACTCTTTCATTCTGCGTGCCTGAAAAACCAGCACCATGTAGATGATGCGAAAGTGTGTTACCAATTCTAGCAGTAGCCAGGCGCCTGGACCACGAGTGCAGTAACTTCTGAGTGCCTGGATGGCTGAACTCTGGGAAATACTTCTCTAGGTGTCTCTAAATGATCATAATGCTCTGAGGCTCTCTTTTCAAAGCAAAAGCTTTCAGAGGTGTTTACTCTTTTGTATCCTTGAGCTTACTAATGGATAGGGTCTGGCCATTTCCTGAGATGCCCTCAAGATATCTTTCTTATTGTTCTGATGCAAAGTACTTGGCTTCTTTTTAATGCAAATTTTATCAGCAACCATGCTGTCCTTGACCCCAATTTTACAGGCACTTCCTTTCTGTCCAAGCTGAAAATTTTTCAAATTATTAGGCTCTCCTTTTTGCTACTGATTCTCATGGTAAATCTGGATAAAAGCATTTGACAGTTTGAACAGCCTGAACAGTGGGCTGCCTTGAAATGTCCCCTGCAAGATTATTTAGTCCACCACTTTT
The DNA here is from genome assembly GCF_000276665.1 of Chinchilla lanigera. Taxonomy (NCBI): domain Eukaryota; kingdom Metazoa; phylum Chordata; class Mammalia; order Rodentia; family Chinchillidae; genus Chinchilla; species Chinchilla lanigera. Next base: position 8,465,907 of record NW_004955469.1, read on the forward strand.
AAATTCAGCCTCACATAAATACTTAGAATATGGACAAAACATAGACAAATTATTTACCAAAATGAAACATGCATAGTTTGTAGTCCTTAGAGTCCTCGTTCCTGGTTGAAACTTCATGAGCATTGCTTTCACTGTCTTCATTCTTTCCTGTCAGCGTTCTGGTCTTCTGAGCTCCCACCAGAATTGCCATCAATCTCTGCTCTTCTAGCCACCATCTTTAAACCTTTCCAAATGCCTCCTGTCAATTAATTCCAAAGGCTTCTAAAACAACATGGTTAGGTATAGTTATAGCAGTGGCCCCAAGTCTCTAGCACTGATTTTCTGTATTAGTCAGTTTTCCTGTTTCTGAGACATGGTACTTGACATCCATAAGTTAGAAGAGGAGAGTTGATTTGGCTCATGGTCTGGGGACTCTGTTCATGGTCTGCTGACAACTCTGAGGCAGAAACAGGATGGTGAAGGGCATCACTGGGGAAAGCTGATTCACTCATGGAAGTCAGAAAGCAGATCAGAGAAGGGAGAAGCCAGGGAAAGAATATACCCTCAAAGGCACAGCCCCAGGGACACACCTCTTCCAACCAGGACCCACCTCCTAACAGCACGTTTGGTTATGAACTCATCAGTGGATCATCCACTGACGAATATAGTGCCCTGTGACCCAATCACCTCGCCAAAGCCCCACCTCTGAAAACAAGACTTCGGGGGGACATTTTAGATCTAAACCATAACAACTTGAAACAGAAATTTATAAAGAGCAGACATACTGTGAAGTCCAAGATTAGGATGCCAGTGGGTTTGGTTATGTGGCAAAGGCCATGTTCTTCAGGGGGTGGAATGCTGGGTTCTCTCGTGGTAGAAGAACTGAAGAGCAAGCTTATGGCTGTGTGAAGCCTCTTTGATAAGGGCCTAAATCCCTTTTATAAAGGATTTATGGCAAGGTCCCTAACGGCCTTGTCACGAGGCCTGAAATGTCCCCACCTCTTAATGCTATCACAATGATAGCACCTGCATTTTGCGGGGATACATTCACACCATAGAAACCCATGACCCCAGAATTGGGCAAAAATTCCAATAACTGGAGACCAGTGATGCCCTTCCAGCCAAACATGATGGCTTTTCCTCAGGCATCTTGTTGTCATGGGATACTAAACTTACCTTCTCTGGTTTTCATGAACCTGAAATACTTGTTTTTCCTTCTTAATTTAATCATTATCTGTTCCCTTTGATAGTTCTGCTTTTTCTTGCTTAATTATTTCTGCAATATCTAGATAAGGATTCTGGGGGACAGCACAGACTTTTCCTTACCTCTTTGCTTTTTATTTTTAGTCTATCTGCCCCAGGAATAAAAATCTTGCAATTTTATTTTATTTTGGTGCCGGGAATCTAACTCAGGACCTTGCACTTGCCAGGCAGGTGCTTGTGCTGCTGAGCTATATTCTCCTGGCCCCAGTCTTACGATTTTGAATATCATCTTTTGGTTGGTGACTATCAACTTCTTATCACTAATCCTGACCTCACCTTTTTGCTCTATGTGCAACTGATAACATGACAGTTCAACATAGAAAAATCACTGTCACTGTGCAATTCTGCAATCAACCTTCCTCCACTCCCAGGTTCCTAGCTCTCTGCCCTCATTTCCCTTGTCTCTAGCTGCTAGCCAGTTACTAAGAACCTAGACTTTTGTTAAAATCCTTCTCATAGCCATTCTTTCATGTCTAATTCCTCTTGGTCCCTTCAGTATGTACCTGTTGCTCATTTTTGCTGCATTAGCTTCTATAATTAGATGACAAGTAGAAACTCCTTCACTGCATGACACTGCAAAACACACTTGGGATGACTACTTTAAAAAAATTATTAGTACATGTTTGCAGTTATAATGATTACATTCATCATGGGGAATTAGTACATGTACATAATACATCTCAATTTTTTCTTTTCTTCTTGCCTCTAACCCCACTTTAAAAAATTTTTCCCAGCATCAAATTCATTTACTTATAAGTCCTTATCAGGTTAATTATAAGTACAGATTAACAGCTTGGCTAATAGGCCAAAAAAATAAAAAATAAATAAGACATTTATAGTAAATCAAGGTATGCTTTTAGATATATTGCCCAAGCTGGATTACAATAACAATTTTTCTCTCCCCACTTTTCTTATTGTCTTTTATTTTGCACTTTATTTATATATTGGGCTTCTCATAGATGAGAAACCATGTGATAGTCAAGCTTGTGTGTCTGATTTACTCCACTTAATATTACAGTCTCAAGGTACACAGAGAAATTGTTTTAAGTTTTTTACTACTTTAAAATATTTTTTTACAACTGTACTTAGAAAATCTTCTAAAATTTTCTGGAAAAGTATTCTAAAGTTTTTGTACCTACCATTTTGAAAGCCTTCTAAAGTGCTACAGTTAAGAAAATGGACATTTTTCTTTGTCAGAGACTAATTTAAAATTTTTGACATTTTTCTTGAGGATGAAAATATGAATGATGAACATTTGAGTTTGAGACACCTTTTGTTTTTTAAGAAATCAAACATTGCTTAGGAGAGGTAAATATTTATTTTGTAGAGTCAACCTCCCTTCCTCCCTTCCTTCTCTCCCTCCCTCGATCCCTCTTTCCTTCCCTCCTTCCTCCTCTGTCTTCCTCTGCCCCCTCCTTCTTTTGTGGTTCTGGGAATTGAATCTAGAGAGGGCCTCCTGCACACTAGGCAAGCACTTTGCCACTGCATTACATCCTCAACCTTATTTTCCAAATATTTAAACTTAAAATATATCAACCTTCAACTTCACTCTTCTTGTGTAAATGAGACACTGATACACGATACCTCTTCAGTAGTGTGGATTCTGAGGTGCAGTCCTGGATCTGATGTGGGAGAGATTTCCATGCAGAGCTACTGTCACGCTAGCAGGTGATGATGAGCTGTGGCCTGCTTGGGTTAGCAATGCTGCTGGCCAGGTTGTAACTGTCGCTCTCTGTACTGCAGCATTTGGACTCCTCTCCTCCCTCACGAGCCCAGGTAGGTTCAATGCCTCATCTCTAGGGTAAGCTCTCCTACAGCACTTTTCACTCTTCACTCAAAAGACTTTGTCTTTTTCTTTGACTGGACCAACAGTGCCTTGTTTGAAAAAAATCCTTGTATTCATCTTTGCAATCAAGCAAATCTTTTGTTCAAAAGAAGCATTTCATGCTGGATGAATGGTTAAATGAATGAATGAATGACTTACTGGACCTATTGACAGTAGTAGCTTTTTTTTTTTTTTGTCTTTTTGAGGCAGGTCTCACTATGCAGTTCAGGCTGGCTTTGAACTCACTTTGTAGCCCAGGCTGGCCCCAAACTCTCAACAGTCCTCCTGCCTCAGCCTCCCGAGTGCTGGGATTACAGGCGTGCACCACCACATTCAGCAACAGTAACAGCTCTTTGAGGATGGAGGATTCATATATCATAGGCTTGTGGAGTGTAGCTTGAATTTTTCCTTGTTTCAGAGTTAAAATGAACATCCAAATCATGACCATGAAATACTTGCAATCAATTATTTAAATATGCACAGTTGGGCCGAGGTAGGACCCCCTGACAGTACGTGTCAAAGGTTTAGTCACACTCCTGGGGAGGACCCTTGGTGTTGTGTCTGGGTTTCTAGACTATTTTCAATGCTGTTGGTTCTGGATGATCTCATTGCCTCCTGTCGCATTCCTCTTTCCTTGACTGCAGCAGGGGCTGGGTTTTGGAGTACCTGGGAGGGTTTTCTGCCCTTCTGCAGCTCCAAAGACACTGGGTTTGCTGTGGAGCTAAGTCAGGATGAAAGGAACACTTTTTAAACCTTCTAATCTGCTGCAAATTCATTATTTCCCCCTCCGACCAGCCTGCACGATATACTTAATAACTTGAGATCAAAATACGCCAAGCAGATAAAGCAGTTTCAGGAGGAGAATCAGTCTCTGACCGCAGAGTACAAACGTCTTGTGATACAATTCAAGGAGCTACAGAAATCTATGAGGTATTTTAGGGACGTGGGTCCTAGTATAGGGGTGGGTGGCACGGAGGGTAAGGAGAGTTGGTAGAGGCCTAGTGGCATGGTTTTATTAGACTTGATCTCACCAGCTCTCTAGAGTTTGCCCAGTGAAGTTTGCATGAAGAATATTCTGTACTGTTTCGTTCTCTCTCTTCTTGTGTGTCCCCTGCTGATTTCCTGGTCTCCTGTTGGGATGGCTTCTATTTCCTGAAAGTGGTGGGGGGCCGTTCAGGGAGTGGGCCAGGCCCGAATTTACCATGGTTCTTCCTTTTGCTCTTGCTCTGCTGCCCACTACGGGGACCCTGGCCAGGCCTTGAGGTCAGTGAGCCACACTCATTGTTTCTCCTTCACAGGCATTTTGCTCTCATTGATGATGAGAAGTTTCGGGAGATTTGGCTGATGAATGAAGAGGAGGCAAAGGGGCTCATAAGCAGAGCCTTTGATGTGGACAGGATCATCCACATCCAGCACCTGGGGCTCCCCTGGACAGCACCTGACTTCCGGTTCCTGAACAATGTGGGGCCCATTTCCCAGCCACTGCAGAAGTCCGCCACCCAGATAGTAGAGGAAGTGCTGAGGCAAACAGGTGACTAGAACAGAGTCCTAGAGCCTTCGAGTGGAGCGACCCTCATTTCACAGCCCAGAAGGCTGAGGAGAGCATAGAGTATGATAAGTGGATATGAAATCTAGAAGCTCAATCTGATGCAGGTTAATTCATTTTTGCTAAGAACACTCTTCCGTACCTCCATCAGGCTAGACTAACATAGTTCATCTCTTTTTTTGGAATGGTAGCAATTATTGATATTCATATTTTAAGAACCATCAATAATGACACTGGGGTTGCAAAATAGTGATATTTAAAATTCTATCACTGTGTCTGCACTTGTTAACTAGAACAGTTCTGAAAAAGAGAATCTTCCCCTCATCAGCTATTTGCTACCCTGAGATACAGTTTGTGTAGCAAGCAGGATAGATGCTTATTTGTTTCCTTTACTGCTTTTCAGAGTGATGGATGGGATCTCTAGCACTTTCCAAAGGTATCAGTGAATTTTTCTTTATATTATCATCATGAACACACTAATTGAAGCAAACTTTTAAGGTTTGAGTGTGCTGCGGTTACTGCGCATACTGGTGGTCACGTGGTCTCAGTAGTGACAAGTGCGAGCCTCTTCATGTTGGTGTCTGGGTCCTTCTGACACGGGTCCAGTTGTCCAGTCATCTTTGGTAGCTTCCTGGCTGTCCAGGACAATCAGATGTTCCAGGAGGACCACACTGCATTTTTCCTGCCACCAGTCTGGAATCAGCCATTTCTCCAAAGACACCTGATTCTTTTAAGTAGGAAGTGGTATTTTGGACTCACACTCTGGCTGCTAGGAGCTCGTTGCTTCGGACTGGTTGTTGTTTCTAGGTCTTTTCAGTGGACAAAGGGGGTAGAAGATTATTTTTTAATGATCAAATAGATAATGAGTTCATCCTTGTATTTCCTAATGAACAGGATCCAGGAGTTTTACTCGACCTTACCAAAGCATGTCTTCTTTCTTCCAACTTGAAAAATGTCATACCCGATGACTCCGAAATAATGGCCTCCCCATGGTACCACAGAACAGTCTTAGAGGAAAATATCTATCAACAAGTGATTGCTAAACATAGTTTACATCTCCTTGTATTTCTATTTGTTCTTAAGAGATATTCCACTTCAGAGTCACTTGCAGTAGGTTCTGTGTGGTTAATGTTACCACTTGGATATGCATATAGGTTTCTTATCTCATTTTAGTTTTGATCACTGGGGATCGCTTTTTACTTAGTTTTGTTTTTTACTTATGTGAAATATTTGTTTGCAGAGTCAAATGTAAAAATCAAGGTATATTCAAAGGAGTCTATCTTTTATTCTCTTCACTCTCTTTCATCCCTCTCCTATAGGTAAATATGAAATAATTAGTTTATCCTTCCTTTGGTTTTAAAAATTATATATATATATATACACATATATATGTCAACCAATTTTTTAAGTAAGTGAAATCATACTTTTTTTCTGTTTGCTTTTTCCAATTACAGTATTCCTAGGGATCATTCTATTGGAGTAAGAAGAAATCCTTGTTATTCCTTTTTTCACATGAAACTCTATGGTGTGTCTATGCCATAATTTATTCAAATGGTCCTTTGTTGATCATTGTTGGGATATTTCTTTTGCTTTTGTTTTTGTGATTAAGCACATTGCTACAATAAACAGCTTTGTTCATTTGTCTTCTCATATTTCGCTACTAAATTGTTGGGATTAACGGGTAGAAGCAGGACTGTTGGAGCAGAGGGTGAATGCCTGTGTGAATTTGTTGAATATTGCTGCACAAAGATACCATTTTGCATTTCCACCATTGATTTGATATATTGTTCTTTTCATAGATATTTATCTTACCTTTTGAATAGCCAGTAAAATCTCTGTACATAATGATTTTTATTCCCATTTTCTGATGAATAATGTGCAAAATAAAACATTTTTAAATTTTTATATTTTAATTAAGAAAAACCGTGGTTCTTGCTGTCAGCTGTTAGTTCTCGCTGGTAACACTCCTGTATGTGGTGGCCACTTCTACCTTTCTAGTGGGCTGCTTCTAATCTCTGCAGGCTTAGAAACATGTAGTATGCTTGCTGAATCACCTCCAAAATAAGAATAAATGGACTCACACTGTCCCTCCCACTTCCTAGCTCACGGCTGGATCTTGAATGTGGTCTTCAGACAGAGGCAGTTTGGAAACCGGGGCATCACGGGCTGGCTGGGAATGGCTGATTCTCAAGAGTCTCTGATTCTGACCCCTAAGTCCTTGTGCTCAATGTAATAAGTGTCCTTTGGCAGAGTGTGACTGATAGATTTTCTCTTTACTTTTGAAAACCCCGCTGAGACCACCTGACTATTGCACCAAGTCACCAAGGCCAAGAACTTATCTTCTTTTTCTTTCTTTCCCTCTCTCCTCTCCATGACCTATCTGCAGAAGAGGAGGAGGAGGAGGAAGAGGCTGTCTCAAATCCAAAGTCTTACCTGGACCTGCCCAAGCAAATTTCAGCAAAAACTACCAAAAAAATCCTGATGCTTCTCTGTGATGAGTCGGTGAGGCACTTACTTGGGATGTTTCTGAGGGTTCCACAGGACCTGATGTGGTGCCTTGCATACCCTGGGAGGGGCCCAAGGAGTGGGGCTGGGGTCAGCCTGCACCTGGGGGGCAGGTCACAGAGAGGCTGTACCTCCGAGCTGGCCCAGCTGGCAGTGGTTCTTCCCATAGGGGCACAGCCCTCTGGAGGCGTAGTCCAGGTGAGCTGGTGGCTCCTGCTGACTGGACATAATGTTCCTTCTGCACTTGTCTCACCCCTACCTGCCAGCTGCTGTGGTCTTTCTGTGGGGGCTCAATTTGAGGTTCTTCTAGGTATGTTAGGTGTTCGATATCTGTATTGTGCATTGGCACAAAGGATTAGGCCGGGTGCAATAGCACAGGCCTGTAACCCCAGCTACTCAGGGGGCTGAGACAAGAGGATTGCAAATCTGAGGCCAGCTTGGGCAATTTAGTGAGACCCTGTATCAAAATAAAAAATAGCAAGTGCTAAGGAAAGGATAGCTCAACACTGCCTGGCTTCAGTCCCCAGTACCACAAAGAGGAACAAAAGCACAAAGTATTAAACTTAGAAAGTTAAATGTTGTATTGGAGCTGGTTTTGCTGGAGGTTGGGTTGTTACCAGAAACGGTCAGTGTTTATTTAGGTGTCACAGTTCTGCAATGGATGAAGAGGTGGAGCAAGGCTCAACAGCCTCTGATCCCTTGAGACAGTTGCGGCAGTCTTCTTTGCTGCAAAGGCTGGCTCTTGCCGTTGGGGTCTTCCCTCTGTTTGCAAGCTGGATGGCAGTGGCTGCCTCCCTGAAGGCCTCCTGCCCTCCCCAGCAGTGAGCAAGCCTTGTCTTCTCATCCACCGTCCCTATCTATTTGCTGTGTACTGCGTCCTGACACGTGCATGCCCTGTGCCACCCCCTCCACTCAGGACCTCCTGTTGCATTCTATAGCGATTTGGGGACATGATGAAGTGGGCACCTGAGTCTGGGTCTGGTTTGGATTGTGTGGAGACTGGTGTTTGCCCCGTGGCTGTGAGGGAAGTGGAGACTGGCTTTGACCCTGGCCTTGCTTGCTGGAAATGGCTCTTAGGCCTCCCCAGAGGGCCCTCCTCTGAGGCCAGAGTTTCTCCTATGGGTTTGCTCTGTGGCGTTGTCCCTGGAGACACACAGAGAGTGGCTGCAGACCCTTGGCCTCATTCCTCACTGGAGATGCCTTCCTCCTTCTCCTCAGGGTTTCCTCATAGAGAGCAAGCTGCTGAGCCTTCTCCTTCCTCTGGAGAAGACCGAGTGCTATCTGTTGAGGTTGGACGCCATCTTCTCAGTGAGTCCTACTGGGTTAAGGGGACATGGGGTGGGGGCAGGGGAGTGAGGCCTGTCTCTTTCTTCCTGCATTACCTCAGCCCTGATAGTAGATTGTGATGTGGAACTTTCTTGGGCTCACCGTCATGGCCTTCCTTAACTTGCTCTCAAAAAAGAAATTGCCCTCAGCATCACTTAGATGTTTCCCATCTGTGACCTTCCTCTCTGGCTTCTCTACCTCATGGCCAGGCCCTCAGGTTGTAAGTTCTCCCCTACACCGGAACTCAGACACTGTATGTGTTTGAACCCTCCCTTCAGCACTCTCACGCTCCACAGATCTGTGTGAGGCCGCTCCTGACTCCGAGCTTTGCTTCACTGTTCTGATGTTCCCAATTGCACTGTGGCTTCCAAGCACTGGGCCAGCGCCCTCTACTCTGGGCTGTGGCAGGCTTTAGGAAGGCCTAAGGGCGCGAGCTGAGCCTCCTGTTCTGGGGAACTGATACCCTTAAACACCCGAGTCTGTGGCCTCTCGGACAGAGTCTAAACAATCATCTTGTTTTCCCCAGGCCCTTGGAATCGAAAGTGAGGATGATTTGTATAAACTGGTGAACTTCTTCCTCAAATACCAAGCCCACCATGGATCCTCCAGCCAGGGAGAGGTAAGGGGCAAGGGGTGTTTTCATTTCTTCTGGAAGCCCCCAGAGGGCCTTGCTGCCTTTGAATAATCCTGGGGAAGTGTGGTGGTGGGAGGCTGTTGTGCCAGGGAGAGCTAATAGAATTTTTCCTGTTACTATTTCTATTTGCAAGGGGAGAATGGCGGCAGGGGTGGGGGGTGGGGAAGGTGTGTGTGTGTGTGTGTGTGTGACACCGTTCTCACATTGAAGCCCAAGGAATCTTTTCCTGGGCCCTGAGGCACTGTGAGACCTGAGCCCTGTATATTCTATGGATTTTGATTCCTAACTCTTTCCAGAAAAGCACAGTTCGTTTGTACTACTGGGCATATATTTCTTAAAACTGATTTCGGTATGAAAATGAAATAGCAACTGTTGTGAAGAAGTCATGATATGAAAAATTATAGCATCTTAATTTAGAACTTAAGAATTTGAGTTTTAAAAGGTTTTTACCTTTTCTAACCACAGGGTGAGTGTCCTGTTAGGCCTCCAAAAGAGTTGGCTGAATGAACAAACCTGAGAATCCATAGGGAAAAGAAAAGATGCCTCTAACTACATTAAAACAGATTCTTAGGGCAAAAGTCACTACCAGAGAAGTTAAAAGAGAAATGATAGCTAGGGAAAAATATTTTCAACTCATCACAGTTAAGGGCCAGTTTCTCTCATAAACCATTAAGAAAAAAGACTAACAACTCTGGAACAGACAGTAGGCCTGAAGGAAAACCTCCTAGGAGGGGTAGGACAGGTAACTTTAAAACATATGAGAAGATGAGACTTCCTTGAAACATGAGACGTGCAAATTAAAACTGTCCAAATTCCAGTCGTACCTCTCAGATTGGTGGAAACCTTGGATAGCACATAGTATTGTCACCTCCAAGTGAGGGCAATGTAACGGTATGAATTACAAAGCTGTATATGCTTTATAGTTCTTCTACGATTTTGTTCTATAGGTAAATCTCAGTATAATTGAAATGATGTGTTTATTGTAGCTTTTTCATTTTTGTATAAAATAGAAGAATTTTCATTCTGTGTGATACAGCAGAAGATTGGAAACAACCTAATTGTTCATCATTCAGGAATTTATTTAATAAGAGATGATACTTTTACACACTTGGACACTGTAGAATAATATGTGACTATAAAAACAAAACAAGTATCTTTGTATATTTATATACAAAATCTGTAAGCAAGAAAGTGCAAGACTACCTTGCAGCGTAGTATCATTTATGTAATAATGGGAAAGAAAAGTATTTCTGGATATATTTATATATGTATTTGCTTATACAGACACTTCCTTTGGAGGAATATATAAAAAACTTGTTAACAAGTTTTTTACTTTGGTTACTTTGGTTACTTTGGTTTACTTTGGTTACTTTGCCAAGGGGAGGTAAACTGAATATATGGAGAAACAGTAGTAGGAGGAAGACTTTAAAATTGAAACATTAAAACAAAGTGTATTCTGTATTATGATTGAAAAGGACATTGAGAGCTTCATGACTACGTATCAATAAAGTGGACACCTGGAACCCAGGCTTAGAACATTGTCATTGTTTGGAAGCCACCCCCAAGCTCTCCCCATGCACCTCTTTTCCCCATTTCGTCCTGGTGCAAATGTCTCCCTGTGCAAGTTCCCCGGAACTTTCTGTAAACCTTGATTTCTTCTCTTCTCATCTTTCCTTCACACACTCATGCTTTGTATCCAACCTGGTTCCCCTTGCGCTTTTCTCCAGACAAACCCCCGGGATGGAACTGGCACAGAGCGGTCGAGCCTGATGTCAGGGGTGGAGAGACGGAGCATGGCCACATCGCTGGAGCAGAGAAGCCTCGAATCCAACTTTCTGAGAACCAGCCTGGCGCCTGGGTCGGAGGCAGCAGAGCAGACCGCACTGGAGGAGGGAGAGGGCGGGAAGCAGGAAGAGAAGGCGGCCCCGGCTTCTTCCAGGCTCATCCACCCCAATGATGTCCTAAAGATTCTGGAGGCCTTCGTCATAGGTCTGAGGAAGCCCAGGTGGGCTGTGGGGCCAGTGAGCTTGCCTGAGACCTGGGGGAGAGGGTAGAGGGCTGGAGCCGAGCAGAGTCCAGTGAGTGGAGGAGAGGCGGTAGGGCATGATTTGGGGAAACTGAGGAACATAGTCATGAAAGAAATGAGGTGTAGGAGTGATTTGCACCTTTTCTGGTCATTCATTCATTCATGCAACAAATGTTTATTGAGGTCTGCCAGGCGTAGCACCTTGTGATCAGAGCGGTGGCGGAGGCATCCATGAGTGTAATGTTGTAACCAGGCAAGAAGGAAGTAGCATCTCCATCTGGCTGTCCGCAAGGTTACAGGGAGGGCATGGCGCAGAAATTGGATGCTCCTAAGTGAGGAAAGGGCTTTTCCAGGCATGACAGTGCAGAGAAAGCCTTGACGTGTTCAGAATTCGTGACAGGAGGGATGGCCGCAGTGTCTTGGACCTGGGAGGTAGGACCCGTGGGTTGGGGACCAGGTCAGAGATCCTGCCCTGTCTGCCTATGATCTTTGTCTTTGCCCTGGTGACTGGAGCCAGGAGAGTATTTTCAGGGGCGGGGGAGTCACGATTTAACTTGCGTTTTAGAAGAATCCCTTTGTTCCCAGTAC